>NW_024540432.1:0-102635 GCF_016647625.1 Suillus subalutaceus
TTCGATAAGAGATCTTTCCTGTGGAACCGTAAAGCTTGATTTCCTGGTCATATATTGCTTTCAAGCGTAGACCAGTCTTGAGGCGTATGCTACAAAAGATCATGTTTTAAATATGTGAGAACAGAATGTGGATAGAATACGCACCTTTGGCACTTGCAGACGAGCGTCATATAGTTCATCATGACGAGGAAGTTGGCACGAACGTCCTTACTTATGATTCCTCGGCATCGAACTACAACCGAAATCAGCGACTCGTCCTCCACACATGGAGTCTGGATATGATTGGCGATATCCTGCAGCCAGCTCAGTGGACTGTGGATGGTTGAGTTGCAGTGAGCGGATGCAAGTTCTGCAATGATGGTAGCAGCTTCATTGCTACATGTGATCTTGGGGTCATTGTATTGACGGTGACGCCATAAACCTCTCCTGGCACTTGCTCTCGCCAAATTACTACTCCACCTTCCTCCATCTCTGCCTCCTCCTCCTCCTCCTCCTCCTCCTCCTCCTCCTCCTCCTCTCCACCATCAATGCGCAGAAGATCATCACCACAGACAGCGGCACGGCAGCAGCACGCTGCGCAAGTAACCGCAATCTTCTAGCACCACGATTACAATCGTCATTTGCAAAACGAGGTCGATCACGATCAAACCCAGGGTCAGGCGGCTCGCCCGGTGGTCCACTGCGTGTGTGTATTGTAGAACGGCGAGGTCGTTTAGTAGGGCGGGATGAATCAGAATAACCAGTGTCCTCGGTGTGTGATTGTGCTCTGTGACGGACAGTAGGTAACTTGGAGAGAACATCGCCAGCAGTTGTTGAGGTTGATGAATCAAGCGGCAGATGGCTAACAGGAGGAATGGGAATTGAGTCACAATGATCAATAGGTGTGCATGAGGGGGAATGAGTATCGGACAATGACTGTGAATGCAAGCATTGAATATGAGCTTGATCAGTCAAATATTGATACAAGTCATTCAATGCAGGTGGGGATGTCCATGTCCTGCCAATATCTGTAGCAGATGACTGCTGCGTCAGGGGAGAGAACAATTGGCATGCTAAAGCGGAATGGAGGGGACATGACTTATTGGAACCAAGAAGGCGCTGGTTTGGGCAAAACGGATAGATAATTAAGTAAGTTACAAATTCCTTGCCCCTAGCTTAGGGTTCAAATTGCGAATTGGTTGCAATCAGAGAGCTCTCCGCAATCAGCGCCCATCACCTTGCATTTGGCAATTACAAAGTTTAACATACCGGTCCGCCGCCTCCTTCTCAATGTGATTGCTCAGAGTTCTTAAAACATACCTTTCAGCGACCCAAGTCTCAATGAAGCTCATCCAATATCCCACTTCTAGGCCACCTCCTCCACATACCAGTGTCTTCAACAAGCATCTCCAACAAGCGTCTCCAACCACACACATATCTCCCCCCGCTTCCTCATCTTCATGTCCATAAGGATGACGACGACGCCCTGTCATACAGCCCTGCGCCAAATTGAGAGTTCTAGTTAGTTTATAGTTTATACAAAGCAATGAATTGATGAGCGAACCTTGATGACGATGCACGCCCCATCATACAGCCCCTGCGCAAAATTGAGAGTCCTAGTAAGCTTTTAGTTTAGACAAAGCAAAGAATGAAAAAACATAACTTGATGACGTCAACGCCCCAAGGTGCAGCGTATCGAAACTGAGAGTCCTACAGATGTTATGTTAGTGAATAGAGAAAGCATAGAACGAGATGAGGAGAAAGAAAATGCAAGAAAGAGACGAAAAGAATGAAACTTACGTTGGCCAACCATCACCTTGAAGAGCGACACGCAGATGAGCCACTTCTTCGTCACGTCCGTCAGGATGATGTCGAAGCTTCATCATACAGCCTGTGCAAAATTGAGAATAGAGATGTTAGTTCAGAGAAAGCAAAGCACGAAACTTACTTTTGGCCAACAAGCACCATACGAGTAGGCAAGTAGGTAGAGGACATGAGCCAACGATAGAAGAATTTTGTCTATGTCTTTTGTTGACGTGTTGTTTGTATCAGTCACGTGATGTTCATGGATAGCCATTGGCGCTTTGTATGTACATATCATGGTACCAATATTATTTGCATTGAAACAAGCTCAATTTCCTCCAACAATCTGACAACCGCCTAGCAAATTTGACCGTGACTTTTCACTGCACTGCCGTCTGCGGATGGTCTTCGGATGCTTCTTAGATTTCCTTACCATTTTTTCAACTTCAACTTGTCAAGTTATCACAAACTCAGAGCGTCAAGGTTTACTTTAAGGAGCAATGGGAAAAAACGTGTTTGCCTTACAGTCATCAATTCAATTGGTATGACTTCACAACATTCCACGGTACGTTTCCATGCAGGCTATGAATACCCAGAAGTTGATGTTGAGAAACGTGTACACACCGTAAATTCACCCTTTCCACCCAAATGATACCCCCATTCTAGGGTTATGATTGCGAGTTCCCTGCAATCAGAGGGCTCTCCACCAATCAGAGCTCTCCACCAATCATACTCATTCCCGCTCCACGTCACAACTTTTTGCTGCAGGCATAAATAAGGGCAGACAGATGTATGTTGTAGCCCATCGATGGCGGCGGTCTGGAGCTAGTTCGGAGAAAATATCAAGGTAAGTCAGTGCTTCTATTGTAACCCCTTGTATTGAACTTGCCTTTGATTTCTTTCATCGATAACCCTGGGTCTCTGCTGCCAACTCTTATCCGCACGACCTCCGCTTGCCCTTTCGTTTATCACCAACCGTCTTTGACTTTCTTTTTCCATTCCTATCCCAATCACTTCAACAATGCCTACACCAGACTTTATTCATCTGGAACACAGGAGTTATAGCACGGTGAGAGACTTTCCTCCCTATACCGCGCAATGGCTGACCTGTTTATTTTTGGAGGTTCAATCCCGTGGTCTTGTTGCTAAGACAGACGAGGGATATCAAAGAGCAGTAGTTGAACAAGCTCGCAACCTCAGGGCATTTCTAGAGCCCTCGCAGCACACACAGCCCTCGCCACAATCCTGCAGGCGTCTACATCCTTCCAACTCTCGCAGCCCTTGGATTCTTCTTGGGCCTCTGAAGGAATTTGTTGCGACACAAATGGAAGACAACAAGGCAATCGCACGCGACGTCATCAAATGGCTCTGTCGTGATGAAGTTATTTTCCAACACATGAAAAATACAGGCGATCCTACCAAGCTCCGGAGTGTGAAGGGTATTCTGCAGAGGTTTAAAGAAAAGGGGTATCTGAATGATCAAGGTGCGAGATTTGATGCGTTGACGCTTGTCTATTCTCATCTATTACCTAGGCTGGACAAATAAGATAGATTGTCCTGACTTGAAAGCACCTCACTTTAATCGCCAACACGGTGGTGGCGCCAGCACAGAAGATCGTATGACCAATTTTTTGAATCGTTTAGTCGAAGAGGGCCCTTTTACTAGCAGGCGAATCCAAGATTAAGCGAATCTGGAGCTCGGAATATTGTCAGAAACCTCTTCCTGGGTCCGCTGAAGAACGCAAACCGGATATCATACTCCTGCCCAACGACCCTCTCGTTCAGGACTGGCGTCGTGTCTTCACGCTTGCTGAGATGAAGCAGCACGGTGTTGATGTTGATAGACAAGAGTGGTTTGACGAGATCGCGAAGCGGGCGAACACGATCTGGGGTTGTCAGGATGCACGCAACTTTGTTATCGTCTTGATGTTTGTGGGTGAAGCGTTTACTTTTGCATTTTTCGATCGCAGAGGAGCGGTTTGCCTTGACATGCTAAGCATCGTGGATGATAAAGAGGAATACCTTCGGCTTGTTCTATACTTATCCCTGGCCGATCCTGGTTTGTCATTCCATCACGCTCGTATGGTCATTAGCTCACAATGTTATGCAATAGGTATGGTGGGCCTCGAGACATCTATCATGCAGAACAAAGCTGGGCGATTTATACGATCGAGGGTTTTCGGTCCCAAGGTGCCAATCAATATGGTACTCTTCATCAGCAATAACATTCATGGACGCGGCACCGTGGCTCGTCACGTCACACTGTCACGTGAGCGCATTGCACAGGCATTGCAGTTGGGTGGGTTTTGGGGTGCCATGGAGAAATGGCTTAAGGGAATGGAGAAGGAGGTGGATGTGGTGGTTAAAGATACCTGGGTTGATCTTACCGCACCTCACACAGAAGGCATGATTCTCAATTACCTTCGACTCAAAGGCGTCCAGGGTGTTACGCGTTTACTCTTTGAGGGACTTGTTGCTGGCCCTGCCTCACCACCTCCACTCTTCCAAACTCATGATCGTCCTGGCATCGGTTCCTTGAAGGATATCGGCACAATATCCCAGACTGGCGACATCAACGTGTGGAGCAGCACTGTCTACAACCGCTCTTTTTGGGGTGTTCCGACGCTAGCCTTGGCACACAAGAGCATGGCTAGGAGCGTCAACAAATATGACCGCCGCCATCCTGTGCCTGAAGGCGTCACAGTACCAAAGCTGGAACCTGTGACGCGCAAAGTTTACCAGGAGCGGATGCTCACCCGATCTTGGTTGTATCCATTGTGCGCACCCATATACGAGTTCAGCTGTATCTACGAGGCATTAGTTGGTATTTCGGATTGCATTCGATGTAAGAATCAATTTGTGTTACACGAGATTTTTTTCTGATTACAATTGCAGCCCATGGCCAGGCGTTTTCGCCCTACCTCATCTCAGAGGGAGGCAACGAGACTGACGAATTATTTCCCATCTCCTTTATGCAAGCTGACACTTCCATGTGGAATATGGGACTTGTTCGTCCAGCGATGTCAGATTGGGGTTGCATTGATCATACAGGACTTGATCCAAGCAATATTCGACGCGGCCTGCTGTATGATCATGCGTTTGCCTCCTGGAATACGCGAAGTACGTCTATGAGAGGAAGCCCCCCATCAAAGATCTTTGACAAGCATGCTGGCACCGCTTCAACTTCAATGCTGTCCTCCCAACATGAAGCCCTCAACTCGGACGATTCTCTTGTTCACCATCCTCATCATTCTCCTGCTCATGTTTCTGTCTATAATACTTCTGCCTCTGGTACTTCTACTAACACTTCTACCGCTCGTACCTCCAATCCTTCACCTTCTTGTGCGCCAGTTGCACCCACAAACGTCTCCCCCGTCCTACATTTGGACGCGCCTTCAACGTCAATAATCCCTTCCGCACCTTCAACTTCCACGATCCCTTCTCAACCAGTGTCGACTGCACCTTCACGTGGAAGACGTGTGACGAGTAAAGGTAAAGGCAAGCAAGGAGGACGAAAGGGTACAGATGGGAGAAAAAGTACCCCTGGTGCTGTCAATGCCCCTCCCTGATTCTTCTGCTGCTACACGCAAGCGCGGTTTTGATAGCGTTTCTCAAGGCAAACCGCCTGACGGTCCATCCAAACAACAAGCTCCCCTTCATCATGTACCGAAGGTGAACATCAAGCCCAAGCATGTTGTCCAAAGTCTTCAAGTCGACGTTGCTGGCTACGGCTCTTTGAATATCGACGATGATCTGGAACGATTTAAGGAAAAGGGTGGCATTTACGAGCTGACAGTGAGTATCAATTGTTGTTTTTGCCCTCCTGCTCATCGCATCATATGTACAGGGCACTCGAGCATGGATGGCCATCCAGATGATGTTCGCACAAAAACCAGGCCAAGATATCATTCGACGTGAAATCGCACATGATCTGGAAGGTTACTATTATGTGATCCTCACCCTCGCATTCATGTTTGACGCACCATATGCATTGAAGAAAGTTCCACACCCCGATACAGCCAGCGGAGGGGAGATGTGGGTCCATCGTTGGCTTGAGAACACCATAGAGAAGGAGATCTGGCATGAAGCCGTTGAAAAACAACACTATCTGGCTACTGATGCAGGGTTCACTATGGTGGACGGAGTTTTGGGTAACGACTGGGCAAATGAGCCTGTCCGGATGATGTTGAAGGAGATGAGGACGATCCTATTTGTTGAAAGCCAACCAAGCCACTCCCGCATGCTCGAAGTCATCAACACTGCACTCTTCAAGATCCGTACTGATCGTACACTAACCCATCTCTGCCAACCTCAACAGATGACAAACGAGTGGGCCAGGGCAGTCGGTGGTGGCGGATTTGTCAAACACTCACAGACGCTCCCTGCCTTGCGGATGAATTTGTTGTATCACAAGGATCGTCAAGATGCCGAACTCAATCTCTTTGCTCGCATGCCATGTCCCCCAGTGCAAGAACGCAAGCTCACGCCCGGTAACTCGTCACAGTACCTGAAAGGTACCGGTGGAAAGACAGCGGATCGCATTAATGTAATGGCCGCTCCTGTGGTGCTGAAGGAACTTCGGAAGGAATGGGCATCTTAGGTCTATGATTTGCTTGAAGCGTGCATGGTCAGATCACACTTTATTTTTATGATTTTCAAAGGACAACATATCACACGCGTTGTACAGTTTCCAAGTCCTTTAGCCTTTGCATAAGCTTTTATCATACGTAACATTCAATACGTATTGTATTTTTAGCTCAACAATTTTCATTTGCAATTGACGCTTGCATAGACGCTCCTCCTAGACTCTTTCTGCATCACCTTGGTATACTAGTTCATCAAATGGTCAACAGGCGAGTTCTTGGTGAGGCTTCAACTTCTTATAAATGCCCTGCTCCAGGCTGCATTCGCACATTCGGTACTACACAAGGACTGAATTCTCATCTACGCAATGCTGCAAGCTGTAAATGGTATAAGTTAGGGAAGGGAAGAGAGCTGGATAGCATGGGATGATGAAGGTACAAGTGGATTTGAGATGGAGGGACTACCAGATGGGATAGCGGATGAGGTGGATGATGATTTATTTCAGTTGATACCTTTGGGGCCTGATAGTGAGTTGCAGTATCAATTTCTTGTTACGTTCTTACATTATTTCTAGTTCATGAAATACACAACGAAGATAACCAGAACATGATGGACATAGACCAGGAGCAGGAAGAGCTCACAGCGGGTCCGTCTAGGCACAGAACCGCTTTAGCAGAGGAAGATGCGCGTGTCACAGAGACTCATTCTACTGCTGGGAGGGTCATACGCATGGAGGAGACAGTGTATGCTAAATGGCGGACACAATTTGGATTAGGTGATGGAGAGGAGGTGGAATCAGGTCGTTCTGATGATGAAGATGAAGATGGTAATTTATTCTACCCCTTTGCATCACGACTGGACTGGCAGGTAGCATGTTGGGCTGTGCAAGAGGGAATAGGGCACAAAGCATTTGACAGGTTGTTAGCTATACCAGGGGTATGTCAACGTACATATTTTCTATCAATATCATGGCTGATTTTTTTGCAAATAGGTTAGAGAGCGTTTAGGACTTGCATATCACAATATCAGAGGACTCCATCAAACCATAGACAGCATCCCTCCTCGAGCTAAATGGCAATCAACTTACTTGGCCTTCAATGATACGCCTCACTATAAGCATGAACTACACTATCGAGATCCTTTGGAAGCCATTCAAACATTGCTGGGCAATCCTGCTCATGCTCAAGATATTGTCTATAAGCCTTCAAAGATATTTACAGACTCTTCTCATTCTACCCGCATATTTAATGAAATGTGGACAGGGCGTTGGTGGCATGCAGTCCAGGTGAGCGTCTTAATATTGATTACACTGCTATAACAACTAAGTATGTTTTTTACAGGATAGACTTCCTCAGGGCGCATCTGTAGCTCCTGTAATTATTGCCACAGACAAAACTCAGCTGACCCGGTTTTTCTGCATCCAAATCAGCATACCCCGTCTACCTCACTCTAGGCAATATACCTAGAGCAATACGACGGAAATCCAGTCAGCACGCCTGTATTCTTATAGGGTATTTATCTGTGGATAAAATCCTAAAGGAGGAGCTATCTGCAAGAGAAGTCTCTTCCAGGGTACAGCGTCTCTTCCATGACTCAATAAGGATCATTTTGGAACCGCTGAAAGAGGCAGGAAGAAGAGGAATAGAGGTGGTGGGTGGAGATGGTCTTGTTCGCCTGGTCTTTCCCATTCTAGCTTGCTATGTGGCGGATTATCCTGAGCAATGCTTGGTTACCTGTACCAAGTACGGTACTTGTCCCAAGTGTAGGGCTAGAGCGGATGAATTGGCTGAAATACAACATTTTGCCAGACGTACTCAACCTTGGACCTCATCAGTAATTGACCATGCCAACATCTCCACAAAGACCGACTCTGCCTTTCGTAAACAGTGCATGTCTCAGGATGTAGCTGGAGGCGTATTTGAACCATTTTGGCTGGACTTCCCTCATTGCGATATTCACTTGGCTATCACATCTGACGTACTTCATCAACTGTATCAAGGGATATTCAAGCACATGGTCGAGTGGTGTCAGGAGCTTATGGATGAAGAAGAACTGGATCACAGACTTAGAACTCTCCCTCCTTCTTATGGCGTCCATCACTTCCATAAAGGCTGGTCTGCTTTGGGTCAAGTCGGTGGAAAAGAGAGGAAAAATATGGCTAGAGTGCTATTGGCTTGCTTAATTGGCAAAGTTCCAAGAGGCGTCATTCAGGCATACCGTGCCCTCCTTGATTTCATTTATCTTGCCCAATATCCCACTCATGATGACGACACTCTGGAATATATGCAACAGGCCTTACAAGATTTTCACCTTCACAAGGAAGTCATCATTAATCTGGGTATCCGAGACCATCTCAATATTCCCAAATTCCATTCCTTGCAACACTACCTGGAGAACATACGCAACTTCGGAACTACAGACAACTATAACACGGAGATGTTTGAGAGGTTTCATATTGACTTTTGTAAAGAGGGGTGGTACGCTTCCAATGGAAGAAATGAAAGGCCTCAAATGATCTCTTGGCTAACTAGAAGAGAGAAAGTAGCGTCATTTCAAAGCTATCTCAAGATGTCTATGGAGGATGAAGAAGAAGAGTTTTCCCCCTCAAGGTTTAGAGATCATAGAGTCATCCTCACTAAACGTCCTCATCGCCTTCACCAAAATATCTTGGACGTCATGCAGAATCATTCTTGCAAAGGCTTCAAGAAAGATCTCATCACCTATCTCAACTCTCAGTTGGCTCACTCTCATTCACGCGGGCAGCTCAGGAACATGGATCTTCCTTTTAGTCATATTGATATCTATCATGGATTCAAATTCTGTCTAGAGTCATTAGGCAATGACGTTGACTTTGATCAATTGGAGGAGGCAGATTTTGTCAAAGCACAGCCACCTGTTTCTCATAAAGCTGGACGCTTTGATACAGTTGTAGTCATGGATGATCCTGACTGTGAAAGCACTGGTTTAACAGGTGAGTAATATTATGATATATCTGTTGAAAAATTGTATGAAAATTTCAAAACTATAGGAACACGTATTGGAAGGTTGAAGATTATATTTCGTCTGCCACAACAAGTATATGGGTCTATTCAACCTGCATGGACTAAAGACCCTTTGGCATATGTTGAGTGGTATACTCCATTGAAATCTGCAGCAGAAGACTATCATGAGATGTATACTGTCAAGAAACCTTTACTTTCTTCAGATGGTTCATTGCCAGGTAAAGTTATTCCACTGTCTTGTATTAGACAGACATGTCAGCTTGTTCCGAACTTTGGCACAACAACCATTCCTATAGATTGGACTTCAGATAATGTATTAGATAAATGCGATACCTTCTTACTTAATTGTTTTACCTCCAAATATGCTTACCAAACTTTATGGTAATATATAGACCTTCATGATTTCTATATTGGTCTCTATGGCTATCATAGCTGGCCATAGACTGTGTAGAGCTATGACCCACTATCACAACTATATAGAGGATGATTATCTATATAGAGAAACAGTTTTTCCTGATGCATCCCTCCTCCGGTTGAGACATTATCTCCCGTTGAGCATACGCCTGATGTTATCACTCCTTCTGATGTACCGGTCGTACCGTTTGCTCTTACGATTGCCCCGGCGACCACCGCCCCTCGCCCACGCCCCACTCGTCTACGACCCTTCAAACGAGAGATCTCCGTCTCCCCTCCCTCGCGTAACAGCACTTTGCGCTCCAAAACACCATCCCCACCTCCACAATCATCCTCCGTCACCATCGTGAAGACCGAACCCATTGATAATTTCAAATGTCGCTACTGTAAAGAATTCGGCCATCGCCACAAGAACTGCCCAACATATTTCTGCCGCGTATGTCGTAACCTCGCGCCAGGGCATCTTTCGGTCTTTTGTAAAGACCTTAAAGGCGAGAAACCTATTCCACTAGTATGGACGGATGAAGGCTTCTACGAAGCTCTTGCTAAATGGGAGGCTGACAAGGACACCGCCTTGGAGCAGATCTCTATCGAAGAAGATGAGAGAATGTTCGTTCAATGCGCAGGTGATCGTGACAACTATGACGCTTATGATAACTTTGATTGTTGAAATCGGTGACTTCAACGATAATAACGGGGTAATGTTACAGTCAAGTACGCCCCTATTCATTTTCTTTCTTTCACATCATTGTATTACATCACGATCGCATCTTGCCGTCGCTAGATGATCTATTCTCGTCTTATCTCTGACTCGTCTTATCTCTGACTCGTCTTATCTCTGACTCATCTCTATGACCTCATTGTACCGGCCCTAAAGTCGTTACCGTTTACTATATAAACTCGTTGTGTACTATGTAGTTCTTTACTTTAATCTTACTAGGTTTTACCTGGAACTTCCTTCGCTTAAGACCTCCAATCTTAAGTCGTATTGAACGTGATTCAAGTCAAGGACACTCTCCTAGACTTGTCTTAGAAACCATTGAACTTCGGTATACGCCGAAGCCTTGAACCGACCTTGGCCGATTACTCTTATCGAGTAGCCATACGTCAGAACTATCCTAGTTCGTAACAATATACATGCTCTGGTACCTGTTGAATTCCGCTGGCTGCAGGACTTGACGAAGCAGTTTCAAGTTGTTTAACTATGGAAACAGGGTCTGCCTGTCTTCTCTGTGCATCATGATCCTCGATCTTGAGCTGAGGGGGAGGTTTTCCCAAGTTGTATTCATCAGGAAACTTGTTCTGTAATAGTCTCGTCAGCACAATCACTTAGCGAATAAGTGAAGTAGTACTCATACAATCATGAACGCCCAGTGGCTTATGTCGGACAATGGAATTTTATGATGGTCACCATTTTTCATGACAAAACAACACCCTTGGTGTTGCGCACAGGCATATTTCAGTTGCAATCCAACAACAATCTTCGGAGGGGGGAGTTTCGCAACATCAGTGTCATTATTCCAGTTGACAGAATCAGTAGGTTTTCCATCATCATCACTGTCCTTGTTGTCTGCCTTTCCCTTCTTGCTTGATCGAGCCTAAGTGAATTCGTAGGTTATTTTGTGTTTTGCCACATTTCTTATTTGAGCTTACCTTTGTCTTACTGCCAGTCAATGCCCCCTTCTTCAATTCACCTTTGCTTACTTCTGGCAACCGTAGATCAACAACAACTACTGAAAACTTCTTCTTCCGTGACCTTCTGGTTGCACTGCTGAGTTCTTCACTTGCATCCTCAAGCAACTGGAGCAGGTTGCGAGCTGAGTCGAGTTTACGCGGGGGATCCGTCTTCGCATTGGTTGAAAACTTGTAGGCAATACTGAGATCCTCTAGGGAGATCTCCATAGCCTTTGCAATCTTGCGACAGAAAATCTCCCAGGATATATCGGACCTCACAGTCAAAGTGTCAAGGACGCCATTGACTGGCACATGGAGAGGTATGTCAACAACATCTTCGTCAGTCTCAGGTTCTTCATTATCTTCGATGCCATCGTCCGATTCAGATTCTATGTCACAGACGAGGTAGTAAGTTTCGTTTATGAGAGCAGTGACACATTACTCACCATCCTCATCTTCCAACTGGCTATGCTCGTCATCCAGGCCACCGGTCTCGGATTCTTTGAGGTTCTGGAAGAAGTCTTCTTCCTCGATATTGTATTCCCCAGCCGGATCTGGGACCTCCGAGTCTCCAACTGGCCGAGCTAAGCCAAGTAACAATGCAGCGGCGGCTGTGTTCTCATCAAAGTCAGTGGACTTTGATGCCACTACAGTTGCTCCAACATCTGGTGTGGAGCTGGATCCACCTGGCACTGTGGCCGCTGACGACTCCGGAGTGCCGAGCTTTTTTTGTGGAATGGGCCGTGGCCGTGGTTTAGGCTTCGAGACGACTTCTGGAGTTGGAGGAACTTGAACTTCCACCTGGGTCCTACTGGGGGGCTGAAATTTCTTTTTGGGAGGACGGCCGCGTTTCCGAGGCTCCTTGTCATTGCGCACTCGGGTAGAAGCCTTCGCCATCCCGCAAGATAATGTAGCAGACCGGGAAAAGTGAGTTGTGTGTGAATTTGGTTTTTATGCTAATAGACACGACTTGTGTCACACGAGGCAAGTGTCCTCTTCGCTAAATAATTCCATTCTTTCTGCAGTCGTCTGCGCCTCATTTTTCCGATCATGTTTGCATCTTACCGCTTGTCGTCATCTTGCTTCGTTATTGAAATAAAAACCAATCTTCGTAGTTCTACTGGCTCTGAGGGCAGGTGACTACCAACTTCACCGAATCACTTAGTTTTTTCGCTGGTCATCTTCGTTCGATTTTTCTGATCAGTTTTGTCGCTTGGACCATGTCAATAGCTTGCTTCGTTGTTGAGATAAAATTCAATCTTTGTAAGACTACTTTTTTTAAATAAATGCACGTTTTTTTTTGGAAATACCGCCGGCCTCTACCATTATGCAAACTGCACATACATATACATTCTGATTTGTTTATAGCTCCAAATGAGGCGTCATTCAATGCCTGTAATTCCACAATCCATCGCCAGCAATAAATACATATTCTGTGACTGGCTCCATGAGTTCGAGGATGGGGCAGGAGTATATATTAGGTCCTGACGCATGCACCATGGTGCTTAATAGGTCTACGTCCCCTCAGTGTAAGTTACATGCACAATTCAGATAAAACCTCATGTACTGAGATAAGAGCGGGCCGCCTACGAGTTGCATTTCTCAAAATGTTGTGATCAGTGGGTGTGATCTCGCGTTGTCTGTTGGCCCACTACCATATGACGCAATGGATGATCAGATAGAACCCATACGCAATGGCCTTCTGTGTCGGTTTATAATTGTCTGAGGACGACCATGGACATAAGTTCGGCGACCGCTGCAAAACAATCACTGACCCATTATGAAACCTCCTCGGCCTTCACTGTAGCAGGTAATGTCGAATATTGTAGCCAACACCATCAGCTCGGTGTTGCAAAGTCTACATGGACGAAACTGTTGTATGTGCTATTTGGTAGTCTCAAGATTGATCAACCACTGCGATCGATGACATGGACAGTTGTTCAAGTTGTATTACATCGGCGGTGAAAAAATCTTCCTCCATTCGGTGCACCTAAAGTAAAAGGGTCACGGTTTTGTTAGATAGGGCCCCCGCATGGTCTATCACACGCACGATTATTGCTATGTCGAAGTCGATGCACAATTCGGAAGAGCTAGATAATCACGCCGCGGCGGAGCAGTGATTGGGGATTGGCGCCGTTACGATATACTTAGAGCTCAACTTGCCTGTGGCCGTGGCCCGTAGCAGCACCTCGGGTCCCGGGTCGACTCATGTCAGGCCAACCAGTGTATTCCAATTATTACACGGTCTCGCGGGGACGCGGCAGGCGGTGAGGTATTAGCCAGCATAAAAGGACCCCACTGCAAGGTCGGAGGGATTCGGACAACCTCGATACATATCGCACAATGCTAGGGTATGGGTGCGCAAATTTATGAATGCCTATCGAGACAGTGAGAAGAGGCCTTGAATAATCGTGAGATGGCGTACCTAGCTATGCCAAGACTGAGATTATCGAGGTCATCAGCACAGCACGTGCGGTTCGTGCACGCCGGCTCGGGACATCTCCGATTTGGGGATTTCAAAGTGGTTAAAAATGAAAGTACGTTATCCACGTTCAACCGCGCATCAACGTTTCATCTCACCCGTGCCCCTACTGGTACACGCACGGATACCGGATGCAGCTCGCAGAATTATCATTTTTGTATGCCGTACTCCATGGAGCTCGCCCAAAAATATGCTGTTCGGTCCACAAAGGATGCTTAAACTTGAAAGAACTCCCACTGTATGATAGGTCAGAGGGACGAACGTGCTTCCAATTCAATCTCATTCTAAGGTTTGGCAGTTGCAACCAAGCTGACTGTAGCTGTACACACTGCTCACTATTAATAATAAGTACTACTGCAGTCCAATGGCCCAGCACCTAACCACTTCCCCGAGAACTCATGAGGACGCAAAGTCTGATTTTTACCTTAGGACTATGCTGCATTGCGAGCCTCGCGTCCCCTACTCAGATTGTACTGGGCACATCACCAGTAGTTGAACCTCGTATGTGCTTTGTGGTCATTTCAACCACACCTTTGGTCGCTCAAATGATTCAAAGAACCTGTCAGGAAACTTCACGGTCGTTTTCTGCACATCACAGACATCCACCCCGATCCGTTTTATGAACCTGGTGCATCCCGAGCCTCTGCATGCCATCGACCCAATCTCAAGAAGGACAAACGTCCGGCAGGTTACTACGGAGCACCATATAGGTGTGTTGATTATCTTTGTTTCTGATCCTTGACTAACGTTCATTTCTGTCCAGCTCGTGTGACTCACCATTCAGCCTCACAAATTTCACGCTTGACTTTTTAGATGAACATTGGACCTCTGAAATTGATTTTGTAATCTGTGAGCGTTTAACTGTGTTATTTGATTCTCACTCATATATCGCGTACAGGGACCGGTGACAATGCAAGGTATGATATTGGTCGGACCTCTTGAGATGCAATTTGATCAAGAGCATCTAGACACGACAACGATCACGACATACCACGACCACTCGACGAAATTTTTGACTTGAATCGCGCTGTAGCTAAGAAGATGGAGCATGTATTTTTAAGGAAAGGCATCCCAGTCGTGCCAAGTTTAGGTAGGTCCTTTGCGCCTCTTTGCAGAGACTTCCTGAACAGTGCATCTTTGGTTAGGAAACAATGACATATGGCGTAAGCGCTTCTAACATTCTTGAGCACGCGACAAGTATGTTGACTGACGACTAATATAGCTCATGTAAGAACATTGTATCACATGGGCTCTTTCAACTGATCCCATTTACCTTCCCATCAGAATAGCTTATCTGCTGGTATGTTTGTTACTTTCCTTCTGTCCAGCGTTAATCCCTAGCAAACAGGACCAAATAAGATATTCGAGGAGTTCTCTTCGTATGTCCACCCCAGATTTTAGTCACTTCCAAGATCTTACAAAACAACCAGGATATGGAGTGCATTTATACCCCCGACGTCATCAGCATCATTTCACCAAGGAGGATACTTCTCAACGGAGATCATACCTGATGCAGTGGCTGCTATCAGCATTAATACCTTGTACTTTTATCAGAAGAATCACGGCAAGTGACGCATAATTCTCTGTTTAGCCTATTCACTGATGCACACCATCAGCTGTAGAGGGATGTCGTTATGCCGATCCAAAGGACCCTGGAAACATCCACCTTGATTGGCTTGAAGAACAGCTGGAAGGATTCCGATCTCGACAGATGCAGGTAAGAATTCTGAAATATCTTTCAAACCTTTTTTTTGATGTCGTCGGGTAGGTGTGGATTACAGGTACGCTATAGATCGCTTCGAACACTGACAACTTTTCATATCTTCGTCAATGCAGGACATGTACCTCCATCCGAAACGAAGTACTTTCCCGAATGCGTAAGTACTCTACGTAGATATGGCATTAATCATCTCAACCTTGTCAGTACTACCGTTTCGTAGAGTTGAACCTACGATTCCAAGACACGATTTTGGGTAATTTGTATGGGGTGAGATTCGATGTTCATTCCATGTGGTCGAAGTTAACTTTAGTGTTTTAGCACTTAAATATTGACCATGTATGCACGATTACTTCAAAGCCACCCTCAGTTTACTAACCCAATGCAGTTCTCTTTCTTGAAGGCCGATGAGATCGACATGTCTATCAAGACCTCGTCAAGCAGCACACTCTTTCGGACGCTTATCACCGATTTTTCGGAGATACCGGAACCCCTCGAGGACACTCAATACGATAACTATGCAGTGGTGAACGTTAACTCTGCCATTGTACCAAATCCTTACATTCCATCCTTCCGAATTTTTACGTATAACACCACTGGACTAGCGAGATTCGTGAAGGATATCGGCTCTGATCCATATCTTGAAACGATGAAGGCCACTCAGCGGCAACGTGCCTTGAACCATGAGCAAGTCCACGCATTCAAGAAGAAGCCGAAGTGTGAACGCAAGAAGTCCCGTAACACGTGGAGGTGCCACTTTGACAAACCCTGGCACTCTGATAGCGAGTCACCATCAAGACGCAACTCGTTGTGGTCGCCTCTAGGGTTCGCACAGGTGCGATCATACCCCACGAATAGTCCCCTGAAATAACACAGGTTATTTACAGTTTTACATGCCAAGGCTGGCAGAGTTCGATCAGACCCATGATCCAGAGTTCGAACTCGAATACATGACCTTCCCTCTTTCAACCCTGCATCTCGACGAGGAAGCACAGAATATTACGAACCACCAATATGTTATTCCTCTTCGACTTCTGCCAGAAGAACTTCGCCAACCTGGTGCTGTGGAGTCGGAGTATACGCCTTATGAGTTGAATGACTTGACCATCCCATCGTGGTTGGATCTTGCCACAAGGCTTACGAAGAACAAGAAACTTCGATCAAGGTTCAAGGAGTTCATGTATTTGGGCGGTGTGGAGGAATGATTGTTAGGGGTGTCTGTTTCGGAAACAGACGATTTGAACGTTAAGATTTGGGCTATGTATCATGATAGATGTACTGGTTGTAGAACTGGAGCGCGTGATAATTTTGTGTTATACTACACCTACATACAGTACCTTGTTTATAGCGGTCCAGCTGTATTCTTGAACCGGAATATCATATTCAATCAGTTCCAACCAGGAGTCTAGGACTACATCCTTTGTCTCAGCTGAGAGCTCGACCACTGGCAGTGTCGGATCTTGACATTTCATATTGGTGTGTGCACGCACAGCTTGTGGATGCAGTACGGTTTTCCAGGCGGTGGTGATAGGTGGTGATAATCAAGAGCAATGTGTCCTCGCTCAATTTGACTTGCCTCACACCGCTCTCTTATCGATGAACTCAATTGAGTGCACTGATTTGCGCGATCGTCGTTGAACGATTTGGTAAGCCATTCCTAACTTCGACCATAACCTTGACTGCAGTCTGGTGCTGATTCTGTGAAGATCAAACTCGCGGTCTACGAAGATCCATTTGAGCACCAAGAATGGAAGGACATGAGCAGAACGTCCGCCATTCCTAGAATTCTAGATCGTTACTTTGTTGCCTCCAGGTCACACTTTCACGCAACCCTATGGATATGGAACGACCCATAGCCCTGGGTGACTTATGATCAGCGCTTGGCTGCATTCAGTCGTTCTTTGTCTGCACGCGACACAATATAAAACGCCCCAAGGCAGACATCATATTCTACGGTTTAAGATCGGTTCTTCGTTCTTGTCCTGAAATCCACAGGACTTACTCTGACCAGCACTGTTAGCTTTCCAAAGCGTACGCATACCAGTAGGTTTTCTCAGCTCGAGAATGGAAGTATGATGCGACGTGACCATTAACAGGTCCACGCATTACCATTCTTGAGCATACTCAGAGATGGGAGGTCTATTCAGTCGGAGTCGGCCAGAAGCACCCAGTCCATCCCTCGCTGATATAAAAGCGCGCCAGGACGCAGAGGCAGCTGCTGCGCAAGCTCGAAAGGATGCCGCGGATGCCAGAGCACAGATCACCGAGCTCATCAAGTCGAATCAAGAATCCCAGCAAAAGTCTATGGAGGCTCAGCAGGCCGCCTTGCAAGCCGCAGCAGCCTCACAAGATCAGGCCCATAAGGAAATGATGGCGATGGTCCAGGCCGAACGTGCTGCCAACGAAGCTCGCTTAGCGGCGGAAGCCGCTGCTCGTACCTCCAGCGACGAAGCAAAACAGAGAGCAGCGGAAGCAGAGGAGGCGCGTAAGCGAACCGCAGCTGTCCAAGAACAAGCCCAAAGAGACGCCCAGGCTGCCCAGGAGCAGGCCAGGAAATTACAGGAGGCTGCCAATGAGGAGAAGAAGAAGGCGACTGCCGCTCAGGAGGCGGCCAACGCGTCGAAGAAAGTGGCGGAGGAGGAAGTAAGGGTGGCCAATGTTGCTAAGGAGGAGGCTGAACGCAAGTTGAAAGAAGGTATTCAACCTGTGGTGACTCCCACACCTGAAGAAGTTAGCGCCGCCAAGCGGAAAGTCCAATATCGCGAGGACCTTTTCCATTTCGCAGTAGCTGGGGTAGCAGGAGGAGGGAAATCATCTCTTATCAATGCGTTCCGCGGCTTGCGTAACAAGGATGCCGGATCTGCCGCCACTGGCGTCACCGAGACAACGCTGGCCATGGCTAGATACGCCAGCCCCAACGCGGAATACCCATATGTCTGGTACGATATCCCGGGCGCGGGCACGCTCAAAATCCCAGACTGGCAGTATTTCAACGCCCAAGGACTTTACGTCTTTGACTGCATCATCGTCCTGTTCGACAATCGCTTCACCATGACCGACATCGCCATCCTCACCAACTGCAGGCGTTTTAAGATCCCCACGTATATCGTGCGTTCTAAGGCAGACCAGCACATCCGTAACATCATGAAGGATATGGGGTACGACAGCGATGACGATGAGAGCGAGGACCAGAAGAAGAAGCTTTACCAGGCTGCACGGCAGCAGTTCATTCAGCAGACACGCCAGAGCGTGAAAGACAATCTGGATAATGCCAATATGCCTGACCAAAGGGTTTACATCGTTTCTAATGAACCTATGCTCGGGGTCGTGAAGGAAAAACGCCCAAAGAAAGTCATCGACGAGATTGAGTTGTTGAACGACTTGATCGGAGAAGCCCAGACCAGGCGAGCGCGCCGTGATACTGAAAAGGCGACTACGAAGGAGAAGTAGTCGATGATGATACAGTTCTTCCTATATTTCTTCCTTCGAGCTCTTGTTGATACTTCTCCATTCTCGACATGATCATATTGTTTGTGACCGATCTTGGCTGCCGACTCGTAGTCGGTGATAATTCTTCCTGTATTTCTTTCTCCGAGCTGGTGTTGTTAGCATCTCCATTTTGACATATTCATACTGTGTTCACAAGTATCGCTCGTGAACGGCTCTCTTCGTTGACTCCGACTCCCAAGCGGTTTATCCGTCTCCTCCTCTTCAATTGTGTTCTTGTTGATAATAAGACAAACGGTATGTCGGCGTGCAGCAGCGTGGCGGTGTGGCGGCATCAAAAGTGCGTTGTTGTGAATCAGTGATAGGTGCTGTTTGCGGCTTCGCATGGTCGCCGTCAAGTCATCGTTCTACGTTGGTTCCACGTTGGGCAGCGTTTACATTTGCATAATGGTCTACATTGACAGTGTGCATTGCTGATATGTTCTGGATTCTCGAAGCCGCCGTCAGCGAACGAAGGACAATGCAGAGCGCTGACGCATGGCCGAGTGCTGCGGGAGTCCACGGAAGCCACCTCTACGAGTAGCGCAACAGTTTCAACCACTTGTGTGATTGCAAAATTTCGAAGGGTACGAGAGAAAGGGTAGCAATTGAATAGATTTCAATATTGCGTATTTCGGCAAGATGATTTTGAATTCCATCTAGAAACATGATGGGACTGGTGCCAAGAAGCACTTGAATGGACATGAGAACCATGAGATCTTCTGCTTCCAAAATTTACGATGGCGGCCAGTGGGTAGAACGAGTGGGTTATGTAGAGATCCATGATCTTTGTACAACCGAAGGATATAATTGCAAGTACACAGTTGCACATGAAAGGAAACTGTTACAATTTCATCCATAGGTATGTGCTGTATTATAGACGTTTAATTCAAACCTGCAGCATCCGAGTCGTCGAGGATCATGTTTTGAGATGTTTTGCCAAACGAGTAGCGTGACAGTGTCACACTTTGGCCCGCTCGCCGCTCAGCAACTTGAGGGCCCAGGGGGTTGACTAGATTGTATTTATTCCCGCATAGAGTAATACTCTCCATAGGACACAAGTCAAAATCCAGAAGAAACAAAATTGAAACAGGTCGTCTAGGATGCATTTGATGATCATGTCTTTGCTCTCGACTGCATTTTTGAGAATTTGAAGATAGTGATGAAAAGAATCGACATACCACGTTCGCAGTACGTGATGAATGCACCAAGACGCACGAGACGGATATCGTGTTCCTCTTTGCCCCTATCAGCATCTCCGTTCTTCTCAGAATCTACTGAAGACCATCCCACCCCACTGTCTTTTGCACGTTTAGCGCCTGCAATATGCTTGTCGTCGATATCGAGTATGGCCTCTATGGCCTCTAGTGTCTCACGTATATTCGCCTTGACTACTTTGACTGCTAGTTCTGGGATCCACCGCCATCAGGTCAGCAGGTCATAGTCTTCTGGTGTCTCACCAAATGAATTCATGAACACCACGCTATCAAGCATCTGTTTGTCAAAAACATAACAGACGAGAGTTTCAGAAGTCGATCTTTTCGAAGGAAGCGATTCCAAGACAAAATCAAGTTGTGATAAACGCTCCTTGGTAGAGGCTGTATACCACTGCACAGCTTCAGGCCATTGCTGGACATTCATCCAAAAATGTGCTTTAGGTCGGTAGTTGGGACGAAAAAGAACTGACTCGTGGATCTTTTGTCCGGGCATGATGATACGCCCTCGTCCAAGGTGCGGTCTGCAAGTGATCAGTGTATAACCAAATCGACGAAAATGACCATTTACAGCGCTTTAAGCGTGTTGGAGTGAAAGCAAAGATGTCCGACAGGCAACATCTCAAGCAGCCACCACGCAAGGTTTGAAGAGTCGGTAACTCCGGGTTCCAGAAATGATTCATCTTCATATCTGAAAGCTACTTCGCGGGGATTGAGTAGAAGCCCCGCCTCGCGAGCTTCTTCACGCATCCACAGTAGAGGGATATTCCGAAAGTCATGGGGGTAGCTCTTCTTCTTCCAACATGCACCACCGCTAAAACGAGTTATTAGAAGAGTGACCTCCGATGCAGGGGACACGTACACATCCGAATGACTACCTGCAAACCAAACCTCCTTAATACGACCTTCGTCTGTGGGAGGTGGCGTCGACACTTGGTATTTATGCCAGTCTGATCGATTGCTCATGCCCCCGTAAACATACTCAGGTAGAAATTTCACTCGGCGCTCATCTAGCGCAAGCGCCTGGCGGAAGTAGCATACGTGATCGCATGTATCAGTGGATGGAAAATTCTTCGTCTTCCTGACACCAACAGATGAAACGGTGTCCCTAGAAGGTTCGTCAGGAATGCCGGTATGATCGCACTCAGGTATAACCCTCACCATACACCGATGAAATGTATGACTACGCTTCTGGAGAATTGCATTTTGAACTCCTTCGCACCATTAATATCCTTGGACTTCCCGCTATTGATGGCGCAGTAATACTGGAAGGCACTTGGAAAATCAGCCGATTAATCAAAAGCAATCACTGAATGTACTCACTTTGGTATCTGCCCTTCGTTTCCAGGTCTGATAAGGCCCACCTATCAGAATAATAATAAACAACGAGGATAATTGCGCATGTAAAACTGATAGATACTTCATGGATCATTCCTGCCAAAGCACGGACTTGATATGCACCCCTCGAAAATCCTGACCTCATCTTAATTAGTGTAGCCGAGTACTTCATTCAACATCCAGGCGACATACCAAATAGAAAGATCTTATCACCATCATGGTATCTGCCTGAGAGCCATTCATAGGCGTTTAATATGTTTCGCCTGATACTACTTCGATACTGTTACCGCGAGCCGCGAAGCGTCGAATATATTGCACCCACTGAGCAATGGCCAGGTCCAAATTCTTCAAAACCTGCTCCACAAGCACAAAACCTTCGGGCCTGACATACGTTCCCACACCACTGGCGTAGTATGCTATCTGTTTTTCATCATCATCCTTGACGATATTGTCGTATAGTTCGAAGACATGAGTGGTCTGGGTGTGGATATCCTGACATCACTGATCATCGCAAAGGCATGCACAACCTACGTCGTCCCTGGTATTTGATGTTCCATCTACAGAGTTGAATAATGGTTACCTGAAACAGCTTAAACCGCCTACCAATACAGACAACCAAATTTTTCCCTGGTTTTTTGTTACATGAACATTTACATGATGTCTGCAGTCAAATGTCAAAAACTGTGCTGCTCGGTT
This sequence comes from Suillus subalutaceus, assembly GCF_016647625.1. NCBI lineage: Eukaryota > Fungi > Basidiomycota > Agaricomycetes > Boletales > Suillaceae > Suillus > Suillus subalutaceus. The sequence continues at coordinate 22,390 of NW_024540432.1, forward strand.
CTGATGCTACCTTGGACCGTACCTTAGATAAACAGACAAAATTGTGTGAAGAGGACTTGGATGGGCCTAACATTGGGCACGGTAGTGAACGAGATGTCAATCCCTTGCATCGGCAAGGTATTATAGCGCTTTGAATAGAGTCGCTGCTTGTGAACACGAAGAGGCCATCATTCTGCGAGCGAGCCGTGCATGAGCTGCGTGTCGCTGGGCTCCGCACAATACAGGAGGATACCGCACCTCTGAAATGGTTACTAGTAGTATACTGAAGAAGATCCACAGTATATTAATATGAATATCGGTGTATGATTTCGTGCGGTACACTTTTCACAACTTTATCATTGTTCGACAGCCAAGCAGATGAGGCAGCAAATGTGCACGATGCCCTATCTACAACGTCAGAAGCATGGCAATTACGCGCCTTGTTCCATTTCCATCCATGAATATGATGGATACATCACATTGGCCAGCGAGTGTAAGGCTCCGAGTCAATCGCAAGGACGGAAGACGCATGGACGGAAGTTGCTGCAAAGCAACCAAAAATCTGGGACGAAGTGTTGTTCATATTGTTCATACTGTTACAATAACGATCAGTGACAAGTTGGCATGCATTCAAACCCATGAGTGCTTGAGCGTGTGGCAAAAGTATTAGTTCGAATGTTTACGTACTTTATGCCGGACTTTCAGGCATAAATACAAGCCCAGTCCCGGAGCTTCAACAGAACTGCAAGCTTCCATCTCATAATTTGCCTACTTCAAAACATTCTCTTGACGATATTGAAACTTGTTGCACAATGCACACATGATCGTCATTCAATGTGATCTGATAACTCCCAACTTTCATTGTTGCAGTACAACTTGAACATTTATATTCTATATTGTAGGGTTAATTCTGTGGAGACAAATCTTTTGGGCCTGCATGAAGTTCGAACTTCAGAACATGCAAATATTGTCCGCATTCTTGTAATGTTATTTTTATATCACGACCTCTAGGAGAGGCTCCAGTGAGACCTTCTGAGCCTGTCTGAAAACGCTTTCCGATGTTCGATTCCGATCGACTCAATTTAGTACCGTGACATTGCGGCATCCTATTGCATCTGCATGATGCTGATCTGGTAACTCATTTTCATAGCTGCCGCAGCCCAGTGCTTATGAGGACGAATTGCGGTCCACGAAGATCTATGTGAGCGCAAAGAATGGAAGGACATGCACAGAACGTCTGTCGTTCCTAAATTTCTAGATTGTCATCTCGTTGCCTCCAGGTCACACTTCACGCAATTACATGGATGTGGAACAGCCCATAACCCTAGGTGACCTACGATCAGCGCTTGGCCGCATTCAGTCATTCTCTTGGTCTGCACGCGGCACAATATAAAACGACACAAGGCAGACATTATATTCTATGGTTTGAGACCGGTTCTTGTTCTTATCCTGAAATACACAGGACTTACTGTCAGCAGCACTGTTAGCTGATTTTTATTACAAAAGCACACGCATACCAGTAAGTTTTCTCAGCCCAAGAGATGGAAACATCATAATGATGCGACGTGACCATTAACAGATCTACCCATTACCTTTCTTGAGTAAGCTCAAAGATGGGAGGTCTATTCAGTCGAAGGCGGCCAGAAGCGCCAAGTCCATCCCTCGCCGATATAAAAGCACGGCAGGCTGCAGAGGCAGCTGCTGCGCAAGCCCGCAAGGATGCTGAGGCTGGCAGGGCACAGATCGCCGAGCTCATCAGGTCGAATCAAGAACGGCAGCAAAAGGCTACGGCGGCTCAGCAGGCTGCTATGCAAGCCGCAGCAGCCTCGCAGGAGCAGGTTGAAAAGGAAACCGCGGCGATGGCCCAGGCCGCAAAGGCTGCCAATGATGCCCGCTTACTGGCAGAAGCTGCTGCCCATACTGCTAATGCAGAAGCAAAACAGAGAGCAGCGGAAGCAGAGGAGGCGCGTAAGCGAACTGCAGCTGTCCAAGAACAAGCCAGAAAAGACGCCCAGGCTGCCCAGGAGCAGGCCAGGAAACTACAGGAGGCCGCCAATGTGGAGAAGAGGAAAGCGACTGCCGCCCAAGAGGCAGCCAATGCGTCGAAGAAAGTGGCAGAGGAGGAAGTAAGGGTGGCCAATGCTGCCAAGGAGGAGGCTGAACGCAAGTTGAAAGAAGGTATTCAACCTGTGGTGACTCCTACACCTGAAGAAGTTAGCGCCGCCAAGCGTAAAGTTCAATATCGCGAGGACCTTTTCCACTTCGCGGTAGCTGGGGTGGCAGGAGGAGGGAAATCATCTCTTATCAATGCGTTCCGTGGCTTGCGTAATAACGACGTTAATATCGGAGCTGCCGCCACTAGCGTCACTGAGACAACGCTGACCATGGCTAGATACCCCAACCCCAACGCGGAATACCCATATGTCTGGTACGATATCCCGGGCGCGGGCACGCTCAAAATCCCAGACTGGCAGTACTTCAACGCCCAAGGACTTTACGTCTTTGACTGCATCATCGTCCTGTTCGACAATCGCTTCACCATGACCGACATCGCCATCCTCACCAACTGCAGGCGTTTTAAGATCCCCACGTATATCGTGCGTTCTAAGGCAGACCAGCACATCCGTAACATCATGAAGGATATGGGGTACGACAGCGATGTCGATGAGAGCGGAGACCAGAAGAAGAAGCTTTACCAGGCTGCACAGCAGCAGTTCATTCAGCAGACGCGCCAGAGCGTGAAAGACAACCTGGAGAATGCCAATATGCCTGACCAAAGGGTTTACATCGTTTCTAATGAACCTATGCTCGGGGTCGTGAAGGAAAAGCGGCCAAGGAGGGTGATCGACGAGATTGAGTTGTTGAACGACTTGATTGGAGAAGCCCAGACCAGGCGAGGACGTCGTGATGCTGTGCGACTATTATGAAGAAGTAGTTGATGATGATACAGTTCTTCCTATATTTCTTTCTTCGGGCTCTTGTTGATACTTCTCCATTTTCGACATGATCATACCGCTCGACCGCCGACTCGCAGTCGGTGACGATACAGTTCTTCCTATATTTCTTTCTTTGGGCTGATGTTATTACTTCTTCACATGTTCTTACCGCTTGCGAACGACTGACTTCCATTCCACTGAATACAATTACAAAGGGCTTGCAATTGAGATTTCTGGTATGAACTCAGATCCACAGGACGAAAGGTGTCGCAAGACTTCTGATGTAACGCGATCCTGCATCTCCCACATCCAATTTCCTTGAGGGCAGTCGTGAAATGAATTTGTGGGTGTTTGACCTCGTGCAGACCAAGGGTTCGAGTGTTTGTGTCGACCGTCCAATTTGGGATAGGGGTTGGTTAAACAACCCCTCAAGACTACTTCTGTTCTTCGTTGTGATTCGGTGTGAATCTACAGCACTCATTCTGAACCAACGTCGTTAGATTTAATTTCCGAAGCATACGCATTTCAGTAAGCTTCCCCAGCTAGAGAGATAGAAGCCATCATGCAATGCGACGATTAACAGGTCTACGCATAACCATTCTGTATACATCGAGAATGGGAGTCTGGTTCGGTCGACTTTGGCCAGAGGTGCCGAATCCGTCGCTTGTTGAAATAGAAGCGCGCCAACGTGCAGAAGCGGTGGTCGAACAGGCTCGCAGGGATGTCGAAATTGCCCAGGCTGAGTTGAGAAAGTTCATGCAGGAGAATCAAGAATCGCAGCAAGAGGCTATGAAAGCTCAGAAAGCCGTGCAGGCGCAAGAACATAAGGAAATGATGGCAACGTTGCAGGCTGAACGGGCGGCTAGCGAAGCGGCACAGGCGCAGGCTCACAAGGAGATGATGATGATAGTGCAGGCCGAGCGCACTGCTAACGAAGCCCGCTTGATGGCGGAAATCGCTGCCAATGCCGCCAGTGAAGAAGCGAAGCAAAAAGTAGCAGAGGCAGAGGAGGAGCGGAAGCGAATCGCCGCCATCCAAGAACATATCCAAAAAAAACGCTCGGGCTTCTCACGAACATAGCAAGAAACTCGAGGAGGTTGCCAAAGAGGAGAAGAGGGAGGCAATTGCCGCCAAGGAGGCAGCCAATGCGTCCAAGAAAGCGGCAGTGGAGGAACTTGAGAAGGCAAACGTTGCCAGAGAGGAGGCTGAACGCAAGCTAGCTGAAGGCATTCAGCCTTTGGTGACCCCCACACCTGACGAAGTTCGCGCCGTCAAGCAGCTAGCTCAATATCGCGAAGGCCTTTTCCATATCGCAGTAGCCGGAGCGTCAGGAGGAGGCAAATCCTCCCTCATCAACGCCTTCCGTGGCTTGCGCAATATGGATATCAATATCGGAGCTGCTGCCACTGGCGTGGTCGAGACAACGACGGTCATGGTCCGATGCCCCGACCCCAACGCGGACTATCCGTATGTCTGGTACGATGTTCCAGGCGCAGGCACGCTCAAAACCCCAGACTGGCAGTACTTCTTCAATGACCAGGGACTTGACATCTATGATTGCATCATCGTCCTGTTCGACAATCGCTTCACCATGACCGACATCGCAGTTCTTACCAACTGCAAACGTTTCAAGATCCCCACGTATATCGTGCGCTCCAAGGCGGATCAACACATCTATAATATCATGAAGGATATGAGACACGACAGCGACAATGACGAGGATAGGAAGCAGCACTATCACATTGCACGGCTGCAGTTCATTCAGCAGACGCGCCAGAGTGTGAAAGACAACCTGGAGAATGCAAACATACCGGATCAAAGGGTTTACATCGTTTCGAATGAAACGATGCTCAGTGTCGTGAAGGAAAAGCAGCCGAAGGTCATCGACGAGATTGAGCTGTTGAACGATTTGATTTGGGAAGCTCAGACTAGGCGCCTAGGGCGCCGTGAAGACTGTTGTGAAGAACCAGCTGCAGTCTATAACGGGGAATTGAGTCAACGGTGGAATCCGAAGGGAAGCCTCGCAATTTCCAAATCTGTCTGAACAATTTGAAGCAATCTATGTTTCCCGTTTCTTATCAGTGCTTGACCACCGTAAGCAAAACGAATAATAATTCCACAGTTCTACAGGCGAGACTGCTGGGATAATCCTAGAGACGAAAGGAATCGCAACACTTCCGATGCAACACGGTCCTGCGCCTCCAACATCACCCAATGACCAACACCCTCGAGGGCAACGGTATTGAGTCGTGAAATGAATTTGTGGGCGTTTTGGACCGCTGACGGAGGACACGTGGCGTCTTTGGTTCCATACATGAAGAGAACGGGAAAATTCGGCAGTAGATGTGCAGGTAGCTGAGCCTCTGGCTTGGGGTGAGAAAACGAGTAAGACAGTGAACGAGTCGTGTCTACCTTTCTCCTCTTCGAATCGCGTTTTCGTGGTTCGGTAATAAGACAAAGGCCCTCGCATGCCGCGCTGAAAACGAGAAATATAAAATTGCAATTCCTGTCATGCAAACGATTATCAGCGTGAACGTTATCACGAACGATCCATCATTACACGTTCGTTGAGGAGGCAATCATCGGTAAAATTGATTTGCTTATTGGTGATCAGCTCATCCAATTTTGACCACGACAATGCCTTCTCAGGCATTCTGAATACCATACCGAGAAAGGGGACGAGCTTCGACCACCTGAGTCAAAGGCGTAAAATGAAAAAGAAGATACATACGTTTTCCTCGATCTCGGATGTTGATGATTCGGACGCAAAGAATACTTGATATCCATAGGATGGATATTTTCTGGCCATTTCCTCGACAGACATATGCTGTTCCCTTGGAGGAACATATGGAATAGATAACCTAGGGACATCTCGTCGATGGTGCATTTAAGACTGAATTAATACGCACATGACTAGCGCTATCAACCGATCCGGATGCCACAAAGCAAACCTTCCAGCAGTGTATGATCCCCAATCATGACCAATCACCACCTGAGTCACTCAAATTCAGGATATCAAGAAAATGGGTTCAACAGATAGGACAAACGGACGGCTTTGGGTATCACTAAGAAATCAAGAAGTGCCGAAATATCATTGCAAATATTTTTCGTGGAGTACGCTGAAGAATCACGGGGCATGTCGGTTTCGCCGTAGCCTAACATGTCTGGAACGATCACACGGAAGCCTTGTCGACACCATGGACCAATCTGGTGCCGCCATCCGAACCTAATCGATGAATTGAAGTTTGTGACAAGTTGATCATCGAAAATTACCAAGAATCAGGAAAGCCATGTAGACAAATTAGTGGTGGTCGAGTTAGATCGTAATCCTTCGGGATTTGGTCGATAAAATGATAAAGGCGACCGGTAGAAATCTGAGCCGTGCGATGATTAAAAGTTTGAGGATCTGTTGGATTCATGATGATGGAGTCAATGGCAGAGATATGGCAGTGTCATGCGGCACCGCAGCTGGGAACTAAATCCGGCAAGTTCCACCTTTCGCCTTTGTGAAATACTCCCAACACGCCTTTGCCTGAACTACGCATCTCATCGTCTTCCAACAACGTTATTCTCTCCTTCAGCTTCCCCGCAATTACCGATCCCTTAAATAACAACTTTTTCCCGATTTTTCACCGTTTTTTTCTACTGTGAGATCCGCAAATCCCAAACTTCATTCATATCACACAAACTACAAGTAAGTCTTCACACTTCCTTACATTTTTGTCTTCATGAATACCACTCATACTCTCTCATCAGTTCTTAATATGCCGGCTATCGTATCTTCTCTACCGTACCCCGTGCAGATGTTTCCGCAAAGTCGAGGTCTTCTCCACGACCTCGCAAGACTCGCATGGTCAAGCCCAGGGGAAGGGGTAGAAACAACTTTGAGAGCGACGAAGAGTTTGAAAGAGAGGTCGCAACTGACTCCGAGTCCGATGATGATCGTTCCTCAGTTGCCACTGAAACTGACTCCGACACTGAACCTGCCTCAGAAGACATTGTTTCCAACGGTCACTCACACATTTTAACGCCCAATACAACTCAGAGCTCTGAGGATGTCCCATCGCTCAAGCACCAGTCAGTCAAAGACATCGATGGTGACTCTACTCCTTTTTTCAGTGCCGCTGGCAACTGGTCGGAGATGGTCGCTGAGGAAACTGCCAATGGCCCTGCGGAGCTCCCAGTTATAGAGTTCGCAGATTTCAATAGCCCTTCTATCCCCCAGCGCACTCTGTCGGGACCGCCTCCGCGTAAATCAGGTAAAGCGTCGAAACGTCCCCAGCCCAAACGCGCAGTCTCAGCGCCTTCGTCTGACCGTGGTGCGGCGGCGCCTCTGTTCTCACCTGTTCAAACCGAGGAAGACGCCTCAGAGCCTGCGGATGATCAGCCCCAGGCATCGACATCTCGACAACAATCCCGAAATTCATTCCCTAGGCCCCCTTCTGGACACAATGCTCGTCAAGCTTATCAGCAGAGGCTAGAGGCGGACCCGTCGTATGTTCCCACTGTTGGTGAGTTTTGGGGCCACGATGATCGGCTGCTGGATAAGGACCTTAGGAGCCTGAGTGGGTGGTGGAGAGGCCGCTGGCAGGGTAGGGGTCGTGGAAGAGGTGGTTTTGGTTTCGTGCGCGGTAGGGGCAGAGGAGCCTTTGCTGGTCCAGAGTCTAGTCGTTCTGCACCAGAAGCATCTGTATCTCAAGATACAGAGAAACCTCCAGTTGAACCGCCTCTTATTGACCAACCGTGGACCCACGACGGTTTCGAGGAGATGAAGAAGCGAGATGAAAAGAGGCGTGCGGCTGCACCACATCAACAGCAGCAAGCAGCAAGGTCTACACGAGGTTTTTTGCCAATTCGTGGCAGGGGTGGATTTATTGCCGGCCGCGGACGTGGCGGTTTTGCACGTGGCGGTTTCACGCCTTCACCGACTGGAGCACACTTTATTCCTCCTGCTGCCGCTGCCGCTGCATCAGGCAGGACGTGGTACGCGATGAAGCCCGAACGTATCTGGACAAAGCAACACGAGGGTTTCCTGTATTTCGACCCTGCCTTGAAACCTCGTCCCGGTCAAGGTCCAGGCTATCGGGTCAAGCTCTCCGGCAATGAAGGGAAGGTTATCAGAAGCTCTGCTCGAACCACTCAAGCAGCAGAGCCTGCGCCATCTGTGGCTGCACCTTCAGAGGCGAGTGAGAAGACATTTGTTGTGCGTCTACCCAAGAGGGCGGGAAAGGAGAAGGCACCAGAGCCAACTCCTGAGGTTGTTGAGTCTGTTACTACCGCCGCAGATCCTCCCATCGAAGATGTTTTCACAGTTCGACCAGAGCTCGTGCCCCCAAGGCAGCCAATTCCAACTTCGCAATCAGCTTTGCCTCAGGCCAATGGTCATGTGCCTTCTACGTCAGTATCTGCTGTGCCTTCCAAACCTGCTGCGCCAGCCCCTTCATCACCTGATGCCTCGAAAGAGAATATTACGTCACCTCTTCTACAGCAAATGATGCGTGCGGCCGCAGATCAACAGGCCAAGGAGACTACAGATGTGCCAAATGGCATATTGCAGGAGCAGTATGACCAGAATGTGCCTGCTCTCCTTCAGGTCGAACAACCCACAGCGAACCCGGATACCTCTGATGCTGTCCATTCATCGATACCTCCATCCCTGCAGACTGTGTTCTCGCCGCCATCGCAGCCCTCGCCTCCGTACGGATCGCCATATGGGTATGGCTCTACTATACCACCCGGTGTGGCCATCGGCCACCATGGTATGCCATACGAGATTGCCACGGGCCGAGCGGTGTATCTGCAACACCCGACGATGTACACTCCGCGCCCGTTAGCCCATGGCATGATGACACCTCCAGGGCTCCCATATGCTCCTATGCACCATCATTCCGCCAGCTCTCCAGATTTCCTTGCGCCATCTCATACACCTCCTGTTAATGGTTACATTGACCCATCGACTGGCAATCCGCTCTTCGCGTTCCCTCGCCAGAGTTCTCGGATTGAGATCCGATCGCCAACCTCTCATTCGGATCTCAAGCAGTTGAACAGTAATCGTCGGCCTTCCAGTTTGAGGACGAGCGCAGCCTCATTCGAGCCTTCGCGTCCTGCAAGTCCCAATACTGAGTCACTCACATACCAGACATCTGAAGATCCTTCTGCACAGGATGATGCAAGCTCAAGTCAAGCCAATGACCAAACGATGCCAGAGCAGGCAATGGAGCCCACCATGTATGGCTACTCGCCATATCATCAGCAGTACTACTATCCTGAACAGTACGGGTACTCCCAGTACTACGACATGTCTCACGTTCCACAATACGAGATGTATCCCACCGACCCACATGCTTCTCAGGTCTACTACTAGTACTAATACTCATGTTATATCTTCTGATGCTGTTGTTTTTCTTCTGTTCTTGCTTTGGGATACATACGTACACCGCTATCCATGACCGTTTCAATGCTTACGATCTTGACGTCCTCAGGCCTCAGCAGTTACCCTCACAGACTTCCTGTTACTCCAATGCGTTCCTTACTTTACTCATGCTGTTTTACTTGTGTTTCTCTTACTGCAATGCTTCTCGGGTCTTGAATATGATATTGGATTGTTGGTATTGTTGTTGAACATTTTACCCATGTAGTTGTTTGCAATAGTCCATCTCTTCCCCACTCATGTACCAGTGTATGTTTGACTCGAGCTCCTGTAAGGCTGTGGTAATAAGGAACCAGTTATGGAAATGTACATTAGTCATACAAATATTGGTCATCCAAGCTTGTTTTCTGCGTGGCACAGCAAGTAGCCAGTACAACTTCCTGTCCTAGACCACCACCATCACTCACCACGGGCTTTGGTCAGGCTCGTCAGATTGAAGGTTGTGGACTGTATTTCTCAATTCAGTGGTATGTAGCAGCGAGCTAATGTCTAATTTTGTGAAAAAGCTATATTATTCCCACAATTAGATACGTTTCAGAAAGAAACACATTCATTGTACTCAACGCGGCTCAGACCGCACTATCCAGTCTCGCAGAAACCGCACACGGGATCTCGCAGCCAGTTATTAGGATGGCATTCGTTCAACCTTTCCCACTCGCAGCAGCAGCCCAAAAAACACAACAACCGGCGTTCGGCCCCGACTTAGCCGTGCGTCTCATTTGCCCAGAGTGCAGAGATCCAAATCCGAATATTGTCGAAGAATTTGGGAGTGGGGATCTTGTGTGCGGGAGCTGTGGACTGGTCCTGGGTGATCGTATTGTTGATACGAGAAGTGAATGGAGGGTGAGTTCCTATTGTCTCCTTTACTGTTGCGATAACCCTGCACCTATCATTGTATGCGTAGACATTCGCAAACGACGAAGGCGATGATCCTTCTCGTGTTGGTGCTGCGTCGGACCCTCTATTGGAGGGTATAGAGCAACTGGATACGCTCATCAGTTTCCGTGATGGCGGCACGGGAATTGCACGCGAGCTCCAGCGTGCGGCTTCTCGCTCCCAGAGCTCGCGCTCGGAGCGGAATCTTCTTACCGCGTTCCGCGACATTGGCAGCTGGTGCGACCAGTTCTCCCTTCCCAAAACCATCAGCGATATTGCCAAGCAGCTATACAAGCGCTCAGACGAAGAGAAGCTTCTTCGAGGAAAACCCCTCGAGGCTGTTATCGCCGCGTGTATATTCATCGCGTGCCGCCAAGCCCACGTCCCTCGTACATTCCGCGAGATTTGTAACTTGACCCATGTATCGAAGAAGACGCTTGGACAGTGCTATAAGGCACTTGAGCAGGCTTTCAATCTTTCGCCTGGAGCTACGGCGCAGGTTAATGCGAATGGAAGCAACCCGTCCACTGGCCCTGAAAACTTGCTTGTTCGTTACTGCAATCACCTTGACCTTCCCGCCAACGTCCAGTCTATTTGCGGTGATATCATTGTTGCAGCACGTCAGCATGGCGTTGCGGATGGTCGTAGTCCGGTTTCCATCGCTGGCGGGGCGATTTACTTTACTTGCCACTTACTAGGGAAGCCCAAGTCTTCTCGAGATATCAGTGTAGTTGCTGGTGTCAGTGAGGGTACTATCAAGTTGGTGTATCGGTTGTACTACTTGGAGAGGGAGAAATTGGTGAAGGAGGAATGGATCAAAGAAGGGAGAGCTGACTTGGACAGGCTTCCTGTTGAGCGGTAAAGGGATGTAACCTCTTTGTGTACCGATTTGTTACGGACAATAACAGTGATACTTATAATGATTCGTGTGATCATTTGACATGACGGACTGCTGGTGTACTATGTGATACTTTTAGTAGCTAGCGTTTACCACCTCGTTTGCCCTTTGCTCCTTTTCTGTTGGCATCACGAGCAAGAGCAACACCACCTTTGCCCTTGCTTACATTCCGTATTGCCTTCCGTACGTTGAGAATGCCTTCGCCTTCGCCTTTCTCCTTTCTTGCTCTCTTTACATCGCCGTCCAACTTCGACAGTACGGCAAGTGATGCCTGTTTTTCTTGCTCGACAGATGTTTCTGTAGCCTCAAACTGCAGACAGTGAGCCGCATGCAGCGATGAGCTGTTCTGTTTTGACTTACCTTGCGTTTGACGCCTCTCAATTTCTTTTCTCCCTCAAGCTTCTTATCGAACCTACCCATGCTTGCAGTACTTATTCGACTGGCAGCCAGTGTCTTCTCAATATCCTTTTTACGTTCCTCCCGGTCACCAGCAGCGGTTTGTGCACGAGCATTATTTTGGAGTCGCTGTCGTTCATTTTTGGCGACCCTTGATGTCCGTGCATCACGGGCAGCTTTGACAGGATCATGGTCCACGGCTAAAGTGATGATTAGACGAGCTTCATTCGCAATAAACATAACACGCACGAGCATCAGCTTTGACTTCATGAATCCATTGTTCCTCCTTCTCCTTATTTTTACCATCCTTGCCCCAGCGGTTGACCCACTCCTGTCGCTCTTCATCCCACACCTTCTTTTCGCGCACACGCTTCTGGATACCTTTCGCAGCAGCGAAGCGTTCCCATTTTGTCGGTGGTTTGGGCTTTGGAAGGGGTTTGGCACGAGGTAGTTGTGTTGTTGGTGCAGGAAGTTGGGCGAGTGAGCCGTCTGGTGATGGTTTGGTGGGTAGGCCGTAGAGTGCTGCGATTAATGCTTGGATGCCATCTCGAGCAGTCGTCTGTAGGTACTCTTCAAGATTTGATCTGAAAGAAATATGTTCATTATATTTCCATGTAATTATACAAACAATCGGTCGTACTTGTAACTATCCTCGTCGATTGGGGTGAGGTCTGTGACAGTCAGGAAGCCAGTGTCTACGTCGAGTGGTGTCTCTTTCTCGACCGTGACAGATTGACTGCGTAAAGTCGTGAGTAATGATTGTACAAACAAAAAGAATCGTACAATTTTGCAGCATGTGATGCTAGGATACTTGAGACGTCCATTTCAGAACTTCGTTGCGTGAATATAGACACGAAAATTACCGTGCGGAGCACGGTCACCTACAATGTTGCGTGACGTGCAGATTCAAAACAACACCACACAAATCTGATCAGTTATGGTAACAAGGGTAATCCGCCACACTCAGAAAAAACGCCTCATCATGAAATCCGGATGATACCATTCTCACGGATTATTTGAGATACTAGGCTATGAAGTGCTGATATGCGGACCATTATGTTCTTTCCCTTAACTCCTCCATGTTTCCACCTCGTTGCTACACGTATCCAAAAGGTCAGTCGTCATCCGCATAAGTACTAGACATCGCGACTCACCAGTCACATTGCAAACAGAGCTGAGATTTCGTCCGCAGAGCTTTCATCCTCAACAAACATCATACACACTCCTCGTTGTCGTACTAGATATTCAATTAAACCTATTTGAAGCTATTCATTCACTTACTTGTCCTTTCATCTCAATTTGCATACCTTGTAAACGTCGACCATGAAGTCCATTGACCGTATTTGAAATGTCAACAGCTGATCCTAACTCAACCATATGATGATCACAATTGGGGAAACGAAAGATATGTAAAGCCCCTCGTCCTTGGCAGAAAGCTGATATGTGTTAACAGCGAACAACGTACCCAGTCTCAGCACGGACCTATAAAAAAGTTCCAGGTAATAAGACACATTCCATTACTGGTGGATGTTTCGACAGATTTGTGATGACATCATAATGACTAGCCAACACTTTTATGACAAAGCACGCATGTATCCCTACAGCAATGTTCACGTCTCTGCATGAGATAGCCAGGAACAACAATGGAAATGGGACCTTCTTACTTAGTGCGTAACTTGACGTATACACTTCACCCTAAAGACACATCGCTTTCCAGTCCAACCTACGCTGCATGAATATAGTTCTATATCAGCCGTTAAAGCGAGAACTGTGTTGCTTCTTACAGGGGAACCATGGACCGAAACTGAACAAGAAATTATCCTGATCGACATCGAAATGGGACACCATTGAGGCATCGATAACTTTATAGGTGAGTGCTACAAGTATATAAGAGGTTGTAATAACGATGAAACTAGATGTCCTATGTGCAATGTTGCATACAACTGAAACCAGCATCTACTACTCACAAGACGAAGACATGACAGCGGATCTGGTAGCACTTATGACCTCTGGTGCGCTGAACTCCTGCTCGCAACTAAGAGCATTAGCGCACCGTTGTAGCAATCGTTTGTTCAGAGTTCGGATATCACTATTATGAGCTTCATCTCGCCGATGATATGCCACTGTTTTTGCTAAAAGGGCTGATGCATTACAGGAGTGCTGCTGTCGTTTCGCAGCGTAGGACGAGATATACCATGCAATGTGTTTTGTTCCCTCGCCATTCGTAATGAGCTTGCAGTCGTGATTTGAGCGAGTCGCCAATAAAATGGTAGGATTCCAGTTATTAAGGAACCGGTATGTACGTTGAGGTCCCCAATCACCATTGGAATCAATCCAAGTTCCAGCAGCTAAAGGAAATGGTGCTCGACGCTGTCTTAATAACCGAGGGTCTTATATGAAAACGTGTAAGAATGTAATGACACCACAATTACACTGGATAAGACTTCTTGCCAGTCCTCGATTAACACGGTCTACGACTTTTCTTCTTTCGTGGTAGATAACGTGTGAGTTCTTGGGAGGCTCGCTAAACCAATCAGTCAGATTAACTTAGCCGGAGCTTTATTATCTCTGATTGAAACTATGGGATTGTCTAGGATATACCGTCTAGACACTTGAACTGGTTTCCTGAATATACGGTTAACTGTTGAGAAGCTGGTCTCAAATGTGACTACGTGGACCAAAGCTCGTGTTGGTCAATATACAAATACCTGGTGAGAACGCTGGTCTCACAAATAACAACAAATGACAAATAGAAAAACAATGACAAATAACAACAATGACCAAAGCTCGTGTTGGTCAGTATACAAATACCTGGTGAGAACGCTGGTCTCACAAATAACAACGGTGACCAAAGCTCGTGTTGGTCAGTAAACACTACGTGGTGAGAACACTGGTCTCACAAAACTGGGTTTCTATCGCGAGAAACTTACGTAATCTCAAGGGAAACACTTTCCCTGCACTTGCCTGGACAGTTCTTACAAAGGAAATGGGCTTTGTAAGCAGCAATTTGTTCAGACTGAAGCTTCTTAGGTGAGAGTTCAATTTGCTCAAGTGGGAGTTCTTGAATGCAACAAGTGGGAGATCTATTTTTTGGGGGAGAATGGGCTCTCCTTATATACATTTTGTGTGGGAATATTATGTAAGTAAAAAGGTGATGTAATGACTTCAGAATGTGAGAAGAATATTCCAAAAACTGGAGCAGAATGTTCTAGCAGGTGCAAAAGAACATTCCAGAATATTCATGGTGGGATAATGACATCATTCTGAGTCACTATGAGTCACTATGAGTCATTATGAGTCATTGGAATGTTCTAGCAAATTCCATGGAACATGACATCATTATGACATCACTATGATATCATATCTTTCAACCAAAATACCTGCAGGAGTGTAGGTGAAGTCCTATGACATCATTATGACATCATACCCTGTAGGTACAATTTTATGAAGCATCTGATTAGTCAGAGCATCCTAATAGAAAAGTAAAGTAAAGAAACACTAGAGAAAACAACTCAGAAATAATGGAACAAATAATAGTACACAATACGCGGGCTTTTTAGATAGGTTTTTGTTAGGCTTTGAACTTTTCTCTATGGGTTTCTCTAGCCAAAGTGAATAAGCCAAATGAAAGGCAATACATTAACCTTCATTTTGCTTCTCATATCAACTAGGTCATTATGTGATTCCCATCTCACATATGACTTTTCTTCAAAACATGGTGGATTCATGAATCGCTGAGGGAAAACTGAAACTATTGGACCAAGGTTTGATACCAAGGTATGGGTTGACTAGTCTGAGGACTAAGCTAACAGACTTTGTCTTTTAGGGGGATACCTAGTAGTCATGTCCATGCATGATTCCCAAATCATGCAGGACATCCGCGGGGCAGTGAAATCACAACTGTCCCCAGTTGTGTGCTCAATCATGCATAATAGTGGTGAATACATAAATAATGAAATGGGATATGGGCACCAAATGTGGGTAAGGAAGAAGCTGTCAAGTACCTTGTCAAAATATATAGATTTTGGCTCCATGATCATGTAAGCTTATCTTCTGATAAGGTCCATGCTCACAGATCTTTTTTCTTTAGGCAGTCATATTTCTCTAAGTTCATGCAAACATAAGTACTATATGATGCATGTCCATAGAATATGGGTGGGTGGGATGGGTTGAAATAAGTCAATCACTTTCTATGACTGACTCATCTTCTGTTGATACATTGGCACTTGACAGGCATATGTCATCATCTTCCTCTTCAAGGGGATCTGCTAGTGATGGTAATAATGATAAATCTCTAGAGATATATGGTACGAGTCTAAATGCAGCTACACCACGTTTAGATAAGACACCATTCATTTCTCTTAAGACATAAGATCCACCCTTGGTTTGTCTTTCTACAACAAAAGGGCCTAGATAACGGGGTTTGGTTTTGCGATTGAGTTCTTTCTCAATCCTTGTATTGCGTACAAGGACTAAGTCTCCTTTTTGGAAAGCTTCGCGATGCATTCGTAGACGAAACTTGTGTTCAAATTGAGCTTTAGACTTGAACCGGGCCTTTTTCAAGGTCTTTGCAGCACGGTCTAAGTCTTCCTGCCGCCTTTCAATCTGGCGGATACGTAGGGATAAGAAATCTGCTGGATTCATATTAGCATGGAATCCTTCTACCATGAAGGTTGCTTCTGTTAGGTCAAATGGTAGAACGGGATGAACTCCATGTAACAAATAGAAGGGGGACCATCCAGTCACACGACTGGTGGTTATGTTTTCTGCAAACAATGCCTGCCTTACTTTCTCAGGCCATTTTGCAATATTCTTTCCACAACTTTTTACTATAGCTTCTCTGATATTGAAATGCCCTCTTTCAACAACTCCATTAGCTTGGGAATTGTAAGGGGAAATCTGGACATGGGGAATATCAACACGCATGAGGAGTTGTTCAAATGCTCCTCTAACTTCGGGTCCATTGTCAGTCACTACTTGACCAATGGCTCCATATCTGCAATACAAATCTTCCCAGAAAAACTTTGCCATAGCTTTAGCAGATGGGTTTCGTAATGCTCTTCCTTCAACATAGCGGGATAAATCGTCCCTAGCGAGTACAAGATTTTTGTGGCCTGCAGCTGAAGGCATCTTCATAATATCCACATAGATCTTGACAAATATAGTCGCAGGGGTAGAAACAGTAATGGGGATGTGCATTTTCTTTACACTTCTTACTTGACAATCATGACAAGACTGTACATGATGTTTAACGTCCGTGTACAAATGAGGCCAATAAAAACGGTAACGAATGGTCTCAAAAGTTGCTTGAACACCTTTGTGTCCTAGTTCTTCATGAGCTTTATGAAGAATTGCAGCTCTCTTGTCAGCATCAAATACTACAAGTAGAGGGGGTCGTCCAACTAATCTTTTAAACATCTGGTCACCACGGACAAAGTACTGAGTGGCCCGGGTAACAAATTTCTTACGCTGGGCAGTCTTTTCAAAATTAGGTGGTTCCAAGGTGGTGAGAAATTTATATATTTCTCTTAGGGTCTTCTCTTGACTAGTTGTTGAGGCTAAGACGGATGGTAGACAAGTGGGTTCATAGGAATACATAGGAATGGATAGTGAACGCGGTCGGTAGTCTTCCTGAGAGATTCCTGCAAAGAGAGCTATATCATCTAGCCAGGAGTCTTCATCAGGTTCTATTTCTTCATTTTCTGCTAAAGGTCTCCTAGATAATGCATCAGGACCTTTAAAACGTGTGGCAGGAACATGAACAAGGGTGAAATCGAATAGGAGTATTCCTTGAATCCAACGGTTAATGGTTGCATTAGGTTGCAAATCAGGTTCGTTAAGCATTCCCTTGATGTATTTTGCATCAACTTCCACAATTAGAGTCTGTACTCCAATAATGTGAAGCCTGAAATGCCTAAGGGCACGGAAAAGTCCATAGAGTTCTAGTTTTGGTTGGGAGTACCTTGACTCTGTATCTCCCATGGGTAGAGATCCATACCTGGCTGGT
This sequence comes from Suillus subalutaceus, assembly GCF_016647625.1. NCBI lineage: Eukaryota > Fungi > Basidiomycota > Agaricomycetes > Boletales > Suillaceae > Suillus > Suillus subalutaceus. Next base: position 39,912 of record NW_024540432.1, read on the forward strand.
CTTCTTCTTCCTTCATCATCCAATTGGGACAATATAATTCCTACAGCCACAAAACTAGAATCCACTGACAAAATCACGGGGTTGGCTGAAGTATAATCTATACTTCTCATTGCTGGGGCAGAACATATTCTCTCTTTCAACTTTTCAAATGCTTCATCTTGTTCATCACCCCAAACAAAGGGTTCATCTTTCTTCCATAGTCGGGTAATAGATTTTGCTAGTTCTGAGAAACCTAAAATCCAAATACGAACTGTTCCACAAAGGCCCATGAAGCCTCTTGCTTCTTTGACTGTGGTAGGAATAGGCCAATTGAGGATCTTTGACACCTTTTCTGTGTCAGGTAATCTTCCTTCTGGTGTACATCTTTGTCCTACTATTAGGACATCAGGCAAACATAGCTGTATTTTGGTAGCAGAAAATGTTGCTCCCACATCTTTTATGCGGTGCATTATTCTATGCACGTCAATAGCATGTTCCCAGATAAATCTTCTGATCCCAGGGTTTTCTTCTAACACCTCGGGATCTCCTTCTTCGTCAGGATAAGTAGACTTAGGTCCTTTGACCGGTAAGTCATCAATAAAAACATTGGCTACATGAGGAATTTCATCTTGCAATACAAAACTAGTGCACTTCTGAAATTCCGCAGGAGCATTGGTGTATCCCATAGGTAATGCAGTTAACCTTAGCAATCCTAAGGGTGTAAGGAAAGCTGTTAAATCTCTGCTGTCTGGGTGCATTTTCCTAGCATCAAATCCCCAGAACAAATCAAAAACAGTATAACATTGACGGCCAGCAAATGACTCTACAAAGTCATCTACAATCGGGATTAGGCCTGCATCTCGAATAGAAATTTTGTTAAGTGGTTGAAGGTCATGAACAAGTCGGAGTTTGCCATTCTTTTTTAATACACAAAACCAGCGTGAACGATAGGCTGATTGACTTGGCTCGTATACTCCTGCATTAATCTTGGTTCGTAACAAATCAATCACCTTTTCTCTAATACCGGGTGGAATAGGAATATTTTTGTATTCCCATGGAACATGAGGGATGGTTGGGATAATATAGGGGGTGAAATATGATTCCTTGAGAGTTCCTCGGTCAGTCTCTTCAAATGCTAGTGCATCTTGGTTTAAGTGCATTATATGTTGAAACAGTTTGACCTCCTCGGGCCAAAGAAAAGCAGCCGAGTTAATATTAAGACTCTTCATACGCTCAATGGTCAATCTACCATTAGGTATGAACTCAGGTGGATGTGGTGTCAAGGGAATCATAGTCTTCAAAGGATCATGGGGAAACTGCCTCAAGACTCGAGCATCTTGAGGGAAAGTACCGGAAACGGGCTTAACTTTCTTGTCAACTCGTTTATACATTGTAAGGATTGGGTTATAAGATGGGTCTGAAAGGGTGGATGGTTCATAATTTAAATATAAATCATCTTCATCAAAGTCCAGGAAATCATCATCTATTTCCAGGTCTGAACTTGGATTTTCCCAATCAGAATCAACAGATATATCATCAAACAGCTCCTCGAGGCATGTTTGACGTTCTTCTTGGGTACCGCACTTCAAACAATATTCTTCAATTGTTTGATCATCATTCTCTAAGTCTTCAGGATACACAAGCTTAGGTACATCACTAGAACTTTCAGTGATATTGTCACTGAACATTGCTAGACAAAATATACTATCACTTGATTGCCTTAAAAACTTAGGCTCAACATAAGGATAATCACATGTTGCATTATGAACTATGCTAACACATGCTACCATACTTGACATAGGTAGAGACAAGGAAATGGGTGTTCTGGGTTCTCGAACCCTGAACTTTTGGGATACAAATACACAAAGGCAAAGGCCAATAGTTGAAACATAAACAAACTCGAAACAAAAAATACAAAAACGCGGAATACAAATACAAACAAGGCACAAATACACGGGGAAACAAATAAAAAATTGAATGGACACAAGGCAAGATTTGAAACACGAGACTCGAAGCTCGAAACAAAAAACCTGAAGCTCGGAGCTATAAATACACTTGGAAAAACATAAGCCAATTTTTTTGTGAGTTTTAAACGGTAAAAAACTCGAGAAACAAATAAAATCAAACCGAAAATATAAATACAAAATAATAAAATCAATCGGGCCAGAAATGGGCTTTCGATCCCTGAACGATGACGTCAGCACGCTATCGTCGAGGATACGAGAGTCATTTACCTCGAGATTAAGGTAAGAAGAAGATATGGGACTCCGAGGGTCCCTGTTCATCGTTGTTGCTGTCGGAGTCATCGTCGATCTCGTCGTCGTCGAAACACGCGCAAATACGAAGCTGCGACGCATTAGAAATAGTCGAAGAACGAAAAGGACGATAAGCAACTATATATAGACGGACTCGTCGAATTTCGAGCGCACGGTCCCGCGCTCGAGCATATTTGATAACTTTGAACTCGTCTTGCTCGTCGAGCACATGCTCTTCGACAAGCGAGTGTACAATGTCGGGGTCAGGATAAGGCAGGAGCAGGGCCGCTTCGATCGAGGATGCAAGGACATGCTCCCCGTGGAATTCGGCTACTGCTGTAATAGAATTTAAATAATCAGTCTCGTCGAGTGTGAAAAATGGATTAATGGGGGGATGATCAGCGTGGTAGTACGTCGGGGGTACATGGGTACCAATGCGCTGGTTGGGGTCACATGCGAGAACGCTCGGACGTCGAAGTCCCTCGTGCAACATGCGAGGCGAAAGACTGTCCTCGAGCTTAGCAATCAGCGCGCGGCTATGAGCTCGATGGTCGAGAAGGTCCCGAGCACGATCATCCCAATCGCGCTCGGACCTAGGTCCAGGAGATGGGAAGGGCTCAGTGACATTCTCGACGGAACGTTTAACTGTAAAAAACTCGGCATCCCAATCAGTAGCGCAAAGGTTATCTTGACATTCACAGTAAGACACATATTCATCGGCGACGTCGTCGAGCACGCGAGGATGCTCGTCACATATGGCAGGTAGGTCAGAAGCAAAGTAGTCCAGGAGGTACTGATGACCATCCGGCACCGGCAGGACAGTTGTCATGCGGACGAACTCGTCCGCATGACTAGGCGCATATGGGGGCGGCGGACTATCAGGGTCATGCACAGTAGACTCAGGACTCTTGCAGGAAGGCACGGTAGTAGGAGACTCAAGGAAACGGACTCGTTCGATTGACGGCAAATAGTAGGGTCCGTTTGAAACGGATGTAACATGTATAACACGACGAGCGTCAACCCACAGCTCGTCACTGGGTGAACCGGCTGACGAACGCACATAAGACTCAGTGTAAGGTTGAGGGAGGATAGAGTCTAGTGGCATAGAGGGTGAAGGAGAAATAGAGCGCCAGTCTTCAGCACTGGGTAAAGGAGTAGGTAGAGAAGATATAGCAACAGGGTTGGGGCAAGGAATAGAGTGAGAGGCGCTATCATGTGTGGTAGGAGTAGAGTAGATGATTGGAGAGCCGGCTAAGACATTAGTAGCCGCTAAGAGCTGAGGAGACGGCGAGGTTGCAAAAACATTGTTGCCCATCAGGCCTTGAGCAGACGGCGAGGTTAGAGAGACGCTATTGGCTGTCAGAACCTGAGCAGGTGGAGACGGCGTTGGGAGAACATGGTTGGTCATCAAGGCCTGTGTAGAGGGAGACGGCGTTGGAAGTACATGGTTAGTCCTCAAGGCCTGGGCAAAAGGAGACGGCGCTGGAAGAACACTGAAAGCACTTGGGACCTGCAGGCAAGGTGACTGCAAGACGTTGATTGCCGTCAGGACCTGAGCAGACGGCTCAAGGTCACTGCCGGCACCATAAGAAGAGGCTGCGGATTGGGGAGAGAAGAGAGGGTCAGGTCCCAAGGCGGGAGTAGATGTAGGAGTGGCGGGAGTACACAGTACCTCACGCGCCACTGGCAAGACACTAGGGATAGGCGACACAATAGAGGCAGGGTCCAGGATATGATGGAGGGAGGTGTTGTGCTCTAAGGCATCGCGCAAAACACGCGTTAGTTGCTGTTCAAAGAGGGAGGGGTCATACAACACACCTTCTCCCAACATACTCACTCCATCTCCAACAGTGGCGCCACTTCCTCCAACTCCGGCGTCATCCGGATATGTGGGCTTGAGGGAGTCGCCAGTAAGTGCACATCCCTCCCATCCAGCCTCGGCATTCGCCGGCGGAACGGGAGAGAAACAAGGAGACGGCAAGAAGAACTTAGAGGTGGGAGAGGCTGTATTAGGACGAAGTTGCAGAGTCAACAAATCGTTGTTTTGAGATTTTGGACTCAGCCGGTAACTTCCGGCGGAGCCCAAAACGGCAGTTAGGGATTCGGCAACGTTTTGCATGCCGGTCACGTGGATTTCCAAATTGGGCGCAACAGGCGGCAGCAACAATTCTGAGAGCAAAGGTGGGGGGTTATCTTTTGTGCCCCGGTTTCTGGGGTTATTTATACCATAGGGAGTAGGTATAAAATCAAATTGAGGGCCTAGTACATTGACATCATGGGTGATGTCATATTTTTCTCGAACTTTCTGGTTGTTGGTAGAACTTTGATTATGTAATCCCAAAACATCGGCCAAAAATGCAAAATTCTCATTATTTAGGGAATTTCCCATTAATTCAGCCATGCTAAGTAAAGATAAGTCTGTATCATTTAATTCTGGCTCATTATCAATGGCCATTTCATCTCCAAAAATTAGGTAACTGCTAGGGAGTCTTGAACCATACCAAGTTGATGGTTCAAATACCCACTCGGGATTAATACCATCAGGGGTACATAGCAATTCATGTGTAATGTGAAGATTATGCGGGTCTTTAAATACGAGCCATGTTCCATCTTGTCTTTCATCAATGCTAACATAGTTCCCGCGTTGCCACGGTCTTCCTAATAGCAAATTGAAGGGTACATGGTCACCTACATAAAGATTTGCTTTGGTTTGGACTGCTCCACAAGTAAGTGGAACATTCTCAACTAAGCCTTGTAATTTTCCTTCGCCTCCATTAGCATCGTTCATAGAGATGCTTCTTCCTACGTCAATGGGGCGGTTAATCTGAGCTTTCCAAACTTGTCGGCTCACTATATTGAGCTGACTTCCAGTATCAATTATAGCATTGATGGGTTCTCCATCACAATACATTGTCATCCTGATCAATAAGCCACGGGTCTTGCTCCAAATCGAGTGAGCTTGGGCTTTTTCTATAACAACTGGCTTTGGCTTTATAGCATTGGCTAAAATTCCTGACAACTCACGGGATGATCCAAGAATTTCACCAACTTCTAAAGAGATTGGAGTCCTAAGGACTGACTCCAAAACTTTTTCAGGTTTAGCACGCACTGCTAAATCGGAGATACGACGATGTGTAATCTTTTGATTAGGACTCGTGTTTTCCTTTTCACCAGGGTCTGCTTTCTTTTTGTCTTCCTTAGCCAAACTTGGCTTAGGAAGTGGCACATCTTCCATGATTATGTCATCATTATTTTCATCATAATCTGGATTAATACGAGCTTTCTGCTTATCAATATTAGCCCTTTCACTCCTTGTTAGTGGTCCGGGTCTTTCTTTGATAATGGGTTCCTTCTTTGATGCAGGAGCTGGCTTTGATCGCGGGGCAGTCATAGGTTTATTCCCTATCACATTTTCCTTTCCCTTTGATCCAGTCTCCTGATCACGTACATTTTTCTTGGTAGGGGGAAAGACTCCGTCAAAGCGTTCTCGTCTAGCTTTGGCAGCGGTCTTTATGGTTCTTTCTGCTGGATATACATAATAGTCTTCTTCGTCACTTTCATCGCCATATGCAGGGATCATAAATGCATCATTGTCGCTATCACTTTCTTCATCTTCTTCCTCGTCACTAGAGATATCATCAACTCTAGTCCTCCTGCTCCTTATCACATTGCTAGTCAAAGACTCCCGATTGACCTCATCGGGTCTAATAGCAACAAAGTGTGACATGGGAGCTGCTTCCCTATTAAGTGCTTCAATGACTGTTTCCTCCGGCATACGTCTGACTGCATTCCCATTAGGGTGTTGAATTTGTCTCTTTTCATTCCTCTTGATCCTTCCTTCAGCTTCTAGCTTGGCAAGGTGAGGGCAAATGGGGAGAGTATGTCCTATCTCTCCACATCCAAAACAAATCCTATTCTGAAATGGTGTTCCTTGTGGTTGGTAAAATCTGGAACCAGGTTGGGGTTGAGGTCTCCTTTGACCATATCCTCTTCCACCACCATTACTGGGAGTAGCATTCAATTTAGAACCTTGTAAGTCAGGAGACATTCCTGCACCAGCTCTGGGAGGGGGTGGAGAAATAATCTGCATGACTCTTGGGTCTAACTTAGTAACACGATAATACAAAAGAGCATACTGAGGATCCTCAAGTGACATGATATTGAGCTGCTTGATCAGATCCTCAATCTCATCACGTGGTTCCGTACTTATAGCTTCCTTGTTAGCCTTGGCTTTCTTGGAGGTTTCCATAGGAGTTGTTGTGCCAGAATGTCTGTCCTTATGTCTAGGAGTTTCTTTAGCAACATGTCGCTTCTTCGAACCTTTCTTAGTAGATTTGCGAGGTTTAATCTCTGCCTCATCATCTGAATCAGATGACTCCTCGCTTGAAGTCAAGGATGATTCAGTAGAGTCAGAGTCCTCAGAGTCCGAAGATGAGAGATCAGTCTCTTCCTCGGAGATAAGCAGATCTGAATCGAAACGGTCCCTGTGAAGTAGCTTCTCTGCAGCTGAGATAACTTTATCCACGCCAAATGCCTTGGATAAATCCTTGTCAGGTTCCTTAGCCATAAGTCTACTTTCAATCTTAGCACGCAAATTCTTATAAATTCCTTTCCAAAAATAACCTGCATACTCATCTGCTGAAATCTTCTTTGCAGTTTGAAGCCAACCTGCAATCCTAATAAATCCTCGTACATACTTCTTCCATGCTGCTAGAGTGGGAATACGTTGTCCCCTCATAGCCTTAACATAGGAGAGTAAATCCTTTCTTTTATAACGCTTTGTGTCCAAATCAGCGTCATAATACTTTAGAATGTCTGCCTTGAGAGCATTCCAATCGGCTTTCTCATATGAGTCCAGTCCTTCAATGAACTCGGTGACATGACGTGAAGTATACTGGGTAATAGTTTCACATCTGTCCTTGTCAGTGGTGACTTGGTTATAGTCACATAACTTTTCATAATGCTTGACAAACTTTTTGACTTCTGTAAAGTCTCCTTTAAACTTCTTGGGAGCTGCCTTACTCCCGGGGATAGGCATAGTAAGAATAGAGTGTGTCATCATAGGCAGTGTTGATGGTGACATAGTTAACTGTGTGGTTAAGATAGATGCTGGGGAAATTGTCGTGGACAATTTGGTTACCTGGTGTGTTGGATTCTGAATGGTTACGTTTGGATAGTACTCTGAATACGAGTAGTTTCAATAAGAAATCAAGAAGAAGCCTCCCTCGCGGTTGGGCTCCAGTGATGTCTTAATAACCGAGGGTCTTATATGAAAACGTGTAAGAATGTAATGACACCACAATTACACTGGATAAGACTTCTTGCCAGTCCTCGATTAACACGGTCTACGACTTTTCTTCTTTCGTGGTAGATAACGTGTGAGTTCTTGGGAGGCTCGCTAAACCAATCAGTCAGATTAACTTAGCCGGAGCTTTATTATCTCTGATTGAAACTATGGGATTGTCTAGGATATACCGTCTAGACACTTGAACTGGTTTCCTGAATATACGGTTAACTGTTGAGAAGCTGGTCTCAAATGTGACTACGTGGACCAAAGCTCGTGTTGGTCAATATACAAATACCTGGTGAGAACGCTGGTCTCACAAATAACAACAAATGACAAATAGAAAACAATGACAAATAACAACAATGACCAAAGCTCGTGTTGGTCAGTATACAAATACCTGGTGAGAACGCTGGTCTCACAAATAACAACGGTGACCAAAGCTCGTGTTGGTCAGTAAACACTACGTGGTGAGAACACTGGTCTCACAAAACTGGGTTTCTATCGCGAGAAACTTACGTAATCTCAAGGGAAACACTTTCCCTGCACTTGCCTGGACAGTTCTTACAAAGGAAATGGGCTTTGTAAGCAGCAATTTGTTCAGACTGAAGCTTCTTAGGTGAGAGTTCAATTTGCTCAAGTGGGAGTTCTTGAATGCAACAAGTGGGAGATCTATTTTTTGGGGGAGAATGGGCTCTCCTTATATACATTTTGTGTGGGAATATTATGTAAGTAAAAAGGTGATGTAATGACTTCAGAATGTGAGAAGAATATTCCAAAAACTGGAGCAGAATGTTCTAGCAGGTGCAAAAGAACATTCCAGAATATTCATGGTGGGATAATGACATCATTCTGAGTCACTATGAGTCACTATGAGTCATTATGAGTCATTGGAATGTTCTAGCAAATTCCATGGAACATGACATCATTATGACATCACTATGATATCATATCTTTCAACCAAAATACCTGCAGGAGTGTAGGTGAAGTCCTATGACATCATTATGACATCATACCCTGTAGGTACAATTTTATGAAGCATCTGATTAGTCAGAGCATCCTAATAGAAAAGCTAAAGTAAAGAAACACTAGAGAAAACAACTCAGAAATAATGGAACAAATAATAGTACACAATACGCGGGCTTTTTAGATAGGTTTTTGTTAGGCTTTGAACTTTTCTCTATGGGTTTCTCTAGCCAAAGTGAATAAGCCAAATGAAAGGCAATACATTAACCTTCATTTTGCTTCTCATATCAACTAGGTCATTATGTGATTCCCATCTCACATATGACTTTTCTTCAAAACATGGTGGATTCATGAATCGCTGAGGGAAAACTGAAACTATTGGACCAAGGTTTGATACCAAGGTATGGGTTGACTAGTCTGAGGACTAAGCTAACAGACTTTGTCTTTTAGGGGGGATACCTAGTAGTCATGTCCATGCATGATTCCCAAATCATGCAGGACACCGATCCAGGCTCATGGCGTCATTGATGCTGAAGCTACGCTGCTCTTGAACCAGGATGTGCTTGCTAATGCATTAGCAAATATGTCTGCTACAGAGTCATATCTTGTTCAACATGGATCTGGATTTGTTAATGAATATGCGCGCCGTGATACGACTGGTGTGCTTTATGCTGGTACTCCAGATGATCCAAACCACCTCTTAGGCGCTTTTCCTTGCTTGTTTCCTTATGGGCTAGGAGGATTCGAAGTCTCTCGACCACGTCCTGTCTCTTATGAAGCTCACGCTAAGTGGGCTATGCAATACGGTGACAAGCGCTTTCGAAAAGACTTCCACTTTATGTTTCAAGTTTTCGGTGTTATCCAGAAACATCAGGTTTGTCGATCCACGGTTCTGCAAGTTCAGAAAAAGGCTTTTCTGGACAACAAAGCGTCTTTCACTCATTTAACTGCCGATGACCTTGCATTGGCCGGTCGCCAGGAAGCAAAAAAAGAAGCTATCTCCAACCCGGTGATCCGTGCCTTGAAAAAACATCTCACTGCAGTTCGAGTCAATGTGGTGGGCACGGACGAATCCAAGATTAGTATTCATGCTTATATCTGGGGTATGACCGTTCTTCGAAACCCACCCTCTTTGTGGATCACAATTAATCCTACCGACACACACGATCCTATCGTCCAAGTATTCGCTGGAGAGGAGATTGATCTGGATCTATTCGATCGTACTGCAGGGCCTGACTCCGCCCAGCATGCGAAGATTGTTGCAGATGACCCTTACGCTGCCGCTAAGTTCTTTCATTTCGTAGTTCGAGCCATTTTTGAGGAGTTGATGGGTATTACAATTCATAAGCGGGCAGCTAGAGGGTCCCAAATTGTTCGGCGCAAGGGGATTTTTGGAACGCTGGAAGGGTATATTGGTACGGTTGAAGCTCAAGGCCGAGGAACATTGCACCTGCATACGCTAATCTGGTTACGTGGTGCTCCAACTGCTTTAAGAATGAAGGAGTTATTGCGATCACCCGACTTTCGATCACGCGTTTCGGCGTACATCGCATCCAATATTTGTGCTCATCATGATCAGGTAACAGAGGAAATTTTGGCTACGGCACCTCGAGACAAAGCAGTTTCGTACTCTCGGCCTCTCGATCCCCGTTCACCCCACCTTTTCAACCTCTCATCACGACGTGGAAGGTCGATTGGTTCATGCTGTTCAGGTCCATAAATGTGGACCTGGATGTCTGAAGGTTAGCGGTGGTTGTTTGTTATGCAAGCGTTGTCCTGCATGATTTGGGAATCATGCATGGACATGACTACTAGGTATCCCCCCTAAAAGACAAAGTCTGTTAGCTTAGTCCTCAGACTAGTCAACCCATACCTTGGTATCAAACCTTGGTCCAATAGTTTCAGTTTTCCCTCAGCAATTCATGAATCCACCATGTTTTGAAGAAAAGTCATATGTGAGATGGGAATCACATAATGACCTAGTTGATATGAGAAGCAAAATGAAGGTTAATGTATTGCCTTTCATTTGGCTTATTCACTTTGGCTAGAGAAACCCATAGAGAAAAGTTCAAAGCCTAACAAAAACCTATCTAAAAAGCCCGCGTATTGTGTACTATTATTTGTTCCATTATTTCTGAGTTGTTTTCTCTAGTGTTTCTTTACTTTGCTTTTCTATTAGGATGCTCTGACTAATCAGATGCTTCATAAAATTGTACCTACAGGGTATGATGTCATAATGATGTCATAGGACTTCACCTACACTCCTGCAGGTATTTTGGTTGAAAGATATGATATCATAGTGATGTCATAATGATGTCATGTTCCATGGAATTTGCTAGAACATTCCAATGACTCATAATGACTCATAGTGACTCATAGTGACTCAGAATGATGTCATTATCCCACCATGAATATTCTGGAATGTTCTTTTGCACCTGCTAGAACATTCTGCTCCAGTTTTTGGAATATTCTTCTCACATTCTGAAGTCATTACATCACCTTTTTACTTACATAATATTCCCACACAAAATGTATATAAGGAGAGCCCATTCTCCCCCAAAAAATAGATCTCCCACTTGTTGCATTCAAGAACTCCCACTTGAGCAAATTGAACTCTCACCTAAGAAGCTTCAGTCTGAACAAATTGCTGCTTACAAAGCCCATTTCCTTTGTAAGAACTGTCCAGACAAGTGCAGGGAAAGTGTTTCCCTTGAGATTACGTAAGTTTCTCGCGATAGAAACCCAGTTTTGTGAGACCAGTGTTCTCACCACGTAGTGTTTACTGACCAACACGAGCTTTGGTCACCGTTGTTATTTGTGAGACCAGCGTTCTCACCAGGTATTTGTATACTGACCAACACGAGCTTTGGTCATTGTTGTTATTTGTCATTGTTTTCTATTTGTCATTTGTTGTTATTTGTGAGACCAGCGTTCTCACCAGGTATTTGTATATTGACCAACACGAGCTTTGGTCCACGTAGTCACATTTGAGACCAGCTTCTCAACAGTTAACCGTATATTCAGGAAACCAGTTCAAGTGTCTAGACGGTATATCCTAGACAATCCCATAGTTTCAATCAGAGATAATAAAGCTCCGGCTAAGTTAATCTGACTGATTGGTTTAGCGAGCCTCCCAAGAACTCACACGTTATCTACCACGAAAGAAGAAAAGTCGTAGACCGTGTTAATCGAGGACTGGCAAGAAGTCTTATCCAGTGTAATTGTGGTGTCATTACATTCTTACACGTTTTCATATAAGACCCTCGGTTATTAAGACATCGGAACAACACTAGGATCTTGAAAGAAGTCAGACAACTATTGTTGATACCTTAAAGACTAACCAATGTCTCCACTAACGTCTACATCTTCTTCTCTCATGACGTTGCTAGAGTCCAACGTCTCAAACGTAGAATGTAAATCTAGAATCTTTCATTCATACGAATAAACTGCAAAAGAACGACTAACCATTATCGTCATCGTCTCCTACAACGTCTCCTGCTCGCTCTTGTTCCACGAGATATTGTTCATCTGAGTACTTGACAACTGAGAGTAGATCCTCAGGGATACCTTCCTCCGGCAAAAGCGATAGATGGTCATCCGAGATCACGATATTCTGATATAGATGGTTCTCGCGTTTCAAAAATGACAACGCAGCCTTGATGCGAAGTCGACTAACGGACAAAAATGATGGCAGCGACTTCACTGGGAGTTTACTAGGACCAATGATGGTGACCGCAACCATGGCAGCGAGTATAACAGGTTTGTGTGGCATTAAATCGCCCTCAATCATCCTAGCAATGTCAGGTGTATTCAACTGATAAGTCGAAACATTCCCCCGAACACCACTATTCAGAGACGTAGAATCCCACTGCTTAGCTCCTTTTCGTTGCGGATACAACTTGAGAACATAAACAGCAGGAAAATACAGAGCAATGAGAAGTCGCTCGGGAAGATTAAGAATGGAAAGAACATCGGGTATCGCTCCCACCCAAAGGCCATTGACCAATGAATGAACAGGGATGTTGCTAATCTGGAGATCTTCCAAACATGGACGACAAATGGGTCCATGCTGCCGACCGTCTTCTTCAGAGATTGACGTTGTGTGCAACAGCAAACCGTTTACCAACACTTGAGCAGTATGCCGGACGATGGGAGTCAGAAGGTAACGGTTAGGCAATTCATCAATAAAAACTTTCTGCACCTCTTCGACTGCCAGCTCCCTTGCACAACATATGCATACAGCAAACTTTGTCGCAAAGTTACCTGTGCAGTCGATAAAACCAGAAAGGGCGTGACATTTGATATCGTCGGGGGGATTCTTCATAAAATCAGCATCCACCTCTAATTCTCCAGAAGACGATGAATGATCAAAACGTGCGTGTTTTAATTGGCGTTCTTTTTCCTCCTGCTGAATGTCTTGCTTACGATGGTAAGCATCTCTGACCGCTAACTGTAATTCTTGCGAGCGGGAGATAGCTGCAATAAGATTCGCTCGGGATCGCTTCTCCAGACTGGTTAACAACGACCCAGCCTCAGTAATGATATCCTTCTTCGTCAAAAATTGCACCATTTCCATTGCATCGAGTGTAGAAGACATAGCGTTCAAGGTAAACAAGCATAATCATTAGGCAATGACAAATACATTCGCAAATGCGTCATCTGACTAAGTCCGCGTCAAACTGTAACCACCATGGCACAACGTTTTGATGCTCACTCCTATCACATCAAGCATTCAAATATAAGCAGCCGTCAAGCATTCAAATATAAGCAGCTATCTCCTAACTTTATCGCATCCACTGCATGGCAACATACTTTGACTGGCCTTGAGGTGGTAAACGAGGACGAAGAACCGTTTCTCGCTACTATAGTGGGTCGCACTTCCACGTATCATCTTAGATGCGGTCCCGCAGGCAATCACTTCAGTGGAGGGATGAGTCCTCTTGAGAAAACAAAATTCCAGTTCCACATTTGTCGCCCTGTTAATCCAGAACTAGGTGCAGATTTCACGGCTGCAATCAATAACCTGGAGACCTTGCAAAACCAAGTTGGTAAGACCAAAGAACACAAAAACATGATTGTCGAAGATGTAACGGGAAAAATGATGCATTTCGCTAGTAATGTCTTCATGACTCGTGTGCGTATTGAATATGCCACTGATAAGGAAGCTCAGAACACTCTACAGGATGAAATCGTACCGGACTCACCACACGGACAAAATGCGTTGAATGCGCCTAAGATGGACGAAGAAACCAGAGACTGGCCAATCCCAGATGAACTGGTGAAAGAATTTGACGCACTGAAATACAAGTTCGAAGTGCACCATCTTCCTCTCTACCACGAAGATCACCTCGTACAACCTATACACGCCAATGAGATACTCAACGGCGCTATGGTTGAAGTACAATTCCACATTCAGCACTGGCGAATTAAGGATATCGACAGCTTCCAAGCTACCCCACAGAGGGTAACGGTTCTCAAACTGGGGCCAATCCGGGTACCGTCCAACTACAAACGTCGCATGGAAGACGAAGATACGGAACAGCCGGAAGCAAAAAGAACGCACCTTAATGCCGAAGCCGGGACATCTAAAGTGGTATCAGAGATTGACTAAAAGGAATCAGACTCACTGGCAGTCAAAAAGAGCGCGCCTTGCTAAGACTGACTGATGGTTTGATGGCTGAGACTGACTGTTGGTTTGATGGCTGAGACTGACAGATGGTTTGATGGCTGAGAGGTCGACGTATCATATTGTATTTATATCATGTGGCGTCAGAAATAAATTGGAATTCACTCCGCACGGTCACAAGTCGGCAACGCCGACCCCTAGTACTGAGTGATCAGTGTTATGCGCTTATTTGGCAAAAGCTTTCAATTTCAACAAAGCCAAATAACACAACACATCCTGCATGCCTTCCCGCCGTGCCGTTTACATTTATGACACTTATCGAACAAGCTTTCCCTTTATACATCTTGCAGAGTTTCACGTCAATTCTGTGTCAGAAGGCAGGCCATGAAGACTGAAAGCGAGGCTCCAAAGACCCCAACGCCCACGCAAACTCACGCTCAAACGCCGTATACTACACAATGGGGTACAACACGTATGTGGCACTGTCCTTGAAATGTCCCTGCAGTGGTTAATATTGAATTTATATAATCTAGATATACCAATTGATCCTGCACTTCAACAGCAATCTCAACACGCCACGTCAAGCTGTCTCTTTGTTCCTCTCCGTTCGGATACTCAATATATACATCTTATCCAGAACAACTCCATATTCCTACCAGTACACTCACCACTATCCTCAAGCCGCGTATTCGCATTATTCATATGTCCCACACCAACCCCAAGTACAGAGGCCGCAGGCCTCAACAACAGCTCCTGTAACAGCAACTACCCAGCCCGCAAATGCGAATAGTGGGATGGATACATCCGATGTAGCAACGTTGAATGATGCTCTTGGCAGCGCTGGTGTTGATCTTCGGGTGCGTTGGTACTGGCAAGGTCTTGATTTCGGTAGTGACTATTCCGCAGGCGGAGGAGGAAAGCCTGCAGAGGTCCCATGACTCGCATCAGTCATATCGAACCTTCGAAGACAGATCACGTAAACAACCAGTTACTCCTTCCTTCGACACACGCTTCCTAGGTGCCAACATGCGTACCATTGGCACGGAACACAAGGTGACTAAAATCCCTGAAGACTCAGTGAATTACTTGGCGATCGCTCTCCGTGCCCGCCTACAAGACCTCGTTACTGCGATGGTTGCTGCAGCGGACCATCGCACGGACAGCCAGTTTGACCGCCCGGCATGTCCGTACGATGACGGCACGCCGATGTGGAGCATAGTCGTGCAGAGCGATGTCGCTAAGCAACTAGCTGCATTGGAAAAGATTGAGCGAGAGGAAGAGATGAAAGTTCGAAGGGAACGCAAAGAACGCGCTGATCTGGCCGCTGCACATGCTGCTAACCTCGCCGCGCAGGCTTCAGGCGGCAATGCCATGGCCGTAGACGGAGACGAGGAGGGAGGTGCGAAGAAAAAGAAGAAAAAAGAGGGACCTGGTGTAACGGCGAGGAATATGTCTGAAGATGTGCGCAAAAAGATGTCGAACGCTGTCGCAAGTCAGGCTGCTGGACTTGGTGGGAAGTACTCGTGGATGAATGCTGCAAACGCCCCTGCAGCCGCTGCCAAACCGAAGCCTGCAGCATCTTCTACTACTACACCAAGTACAGCCACTACCACGACCCCTGCGACTACCACAGCTCCTGCAGTGTCAACAGCTCCAGCAACTTCATGGGCGCGACCGTACATGGGGAGAAAGAAAGGCAGTCCGACATCGCCACAAACGGGAGAGGACGATGATCGGATGTTAATCACAATGCGTGATGCAATGTTCGCCATCGAGAAGGAAAGGGGTCATGGAGGAGGTCGTGGATCCGCTCGTGGATGGTCATAGCCATCTGTACTTGCTTGTGTTGTTTAGATTGCCCATATTGCTGGTCGTTTGTTTTCTCTGAGCAGTTTCGTATTTGTACTTGACTTCATTGTCACCTCAAGCATTGTAGTAATAAGACGGCGCTGACGAAATCGAATGCGGATTGCCACGGTACCTTAGGTACACTGAGAGCTTGGCGTCAAGACTCCAATGGGCTCTACGTTTACGTATACGATAACACTGTTTACAGTTTGCTGCTTCATCCCAGTGCACCGGCACATACACCACCTGGCTCTTGAATATTCTGAATATTGATGGATGCCCCCGAACACAGTTGGAGACTTCTGCCACGGCTGTGAACAGAGGAGCACATGGTTTGATGAATAACATAGCAGTCACTGCCTTGCAGTGGACGTGTGTACTACATTGTGGGACAATGTAAAAAGAAACACATATTCATCAGGTGAGTTCTCCGCTCTCTTCTTCCTGTTGGCCTTGTGGGTAACGTCAAAATCACTTCCGGTGCGGCTCAACTGACGGTCGACTTCAACAGGAAAGCGCTCTCGAGCGAATTGGACCCATCTTTCCTGAGTATCACTATTAACATCAGGCTTATAGCACACGTTGCCGCTCCACACATCCCTGTTGTTCCCGGTGTGAAGACGCAAGCCATGGCTTCCTCATCGAAGCACCGCCCGGCTGCAGTGACAAATAGGATTTTGACGCCAGTTATGACCTTGAAGGGTCATGAAGATTAAGGAGATTGAAGAAGCGCGGGACATTGGTAGTCACGCAGTACATGCGGTGGTGGTATCAAGAGATGGTCAATGGGTTATCTCTGCTGGCGGAGATGGCAATTGGAGGCGCGTGGAGATCAAAGCTTGCGAAGTTGAGCCTGGGTTCGTGAAACGATTTCAAACCAATACAGAAATGATCATCTGCATCGATATCTCTGCGGATGGCATGCTTCTAGCGAGCAGGTCAATGGACGACACCGTGACAGTGCAGATATGGAAGTTCCATACCTGCAAACTCGTGGCAGGTCCATTTGAAAGTGTCGATTTGGTTGGCGCAGTTCGATTCTCGTACGACTCAAAGAAGCTCGCAATCAACTCACTTGCCTTGAGGTCTAACTAACTAACCCTAACTGCCCGGGTGGGGTATATCAGGTGACACCCCGGAATTTCAAATTACCCTTGAATGTTTATAAGGCGAACTTCTAACATGTTTTGGGCTCAACTATCTATCAGAAGGAACGACTATCTTCCCTCGTCTTATAAGGGGCTGTCTTAATCCCTCCCCATGCCCTTCACTCATATTCTCGCTTTAGTGATATCATGCATTATTACCCTGGTTGTCGCTTCGGGTTTGACTCGTAGACGTGCCCACCCTGTACCCTGCCACCTGGCCCTCGTCCGTTACCATTTTTGGGTAATGTGATGCAATTGGATATCAAACGACCTTGGCTCACATATACTGCGTGGGGAAAGACATATGGTTGGTAGCAGACCAATGGCTTCTTTGCCAAGCTCTTGGATTCAATTTCATACCTGACTATAGGAAAAATCATTCACTCCCGCATACTTGGGATCGGCTTGATTATCATAAACTCCGAAACCATCGCGCGGGAGTTGCTGGACAGGCGTTCTGCGAATTTCTCTACTCGCCCCGTTATTTGCACCAACGAATTGTATGCATTGCTGGTTTTCATTCAATTTGTTCTTCATCCACTGACAATGCAGAGCTGGACTGGCTTTCAATACTGTACTCCTTCCATATGGCGAGACTTTACGGCGACATCGCAAGATCTTCCATCAAGTCCTCAGGGCAGAAGTCTCGGTCTCTTACCACAACATGTACTTTCGCCACGCAAACGATTTAGTCGTCAATCTCTTGGATGCTACTAGTGACCTACAGAAACAGACTGAAACGTTCGCACCTAATCCAGTAGTATCGTTGTGATGTGTGGTCCAGTTGACAATCAATCTTTGTGACAGATACACGGCATCCCTAATCATGGCCGTGACATACGGACACCTTGCTCACGGACATGAAGACCCACTTCTTACCCGAGCGCGTGAACTCATTGATATTGGCAAACATATCACTTCTCCCGAGAGGGCTGCCATGTTCGTAGCCTTTCCTTTCCGTAAGTGCCCCTGTCGACGACATAATTTTGAACATTTAGCATGAATTTGTAGTCGAAAAGTTACCGTTTTGGTGTTTCGGTGGAGCATTTGCCCTGATGGGACGCTGTAGAGAATTATGTCAACAGCTTTTGAACGAGCCCTTTAACATTGTGAAGGCACAGATGGTACGTTTGCGCAGAATTGTGGATGGAAATTTCACCTGATCTGCTTGCGTGAAGGCAAATGGTACTGCTTCACACTCATTAGTCGCTGACTTTCTCAGTCAAGCTCACGATGACGCTGACGAAGACACGATGAAGGCTGTTGCGTTGATGGGATACATAGGTGAGAGATTATTTACCAGGACAGAATTCATCCATCGACGCGAATCGGCATATTAGCTGGCATAGACACTGTGAGTCGCTGCTTAGGCAGTCCTGATTATCACTTTGATGTCCCGCAAACTGCATCTGCATTGCAGACATTCCTTCTGGCTATGGTGCTCTATCCTGACGTCCAAGCCCGGGCTCGTGCAGAAATTGATCAAGTTGTGAGGCATGATGAAATGCCGTGCTTTGACGATAGAGCGTCACTGCCCTACCTTGATGCCATTCTCCGCGAGGTCTTGAGATGGTGTCCTGTCATCCCCCTAGGTCGGTCCGCACTAATATAACTAACTCTGAATAGTTGAACCCCTTGTACAGGAATTCCACATGCAACATCAAGCAATGATGTTTACGGGGAGTACTTTATACCCAAAGGTTCGAAGTTGTGTGGGTCGAGGTTGCAATTGACTCATCTGTAGTTCGATCAGGTGTGATAGTAATGGTTAATCAGTGGTATGTCACAGTGTAGTGCGTGGGCCTGAGCATGGCTCAGGGCACTGTCTCGAGAAGAAGACATGTTTCCCGATGCATCACGCTTCGATCCTAGTCGCCATCTAACAGTTGACGGGAAGCTGAAGGACCCTTTCGTCAACCATTTTGCCTTTGGTCATGGCAGCTGAATATTCCACACTTGCTATTATTATTCACTGACCCTTGCTGCAAGGCGTATTTGTCCTGGTAGGGTAATTCGTGATTCATCTGATAGTGTTGAGAATGACAAATGCCCTTGACAGGTCGTTGGTTTGCAGAGAACAGTATGTGGACTGCAGCTGCTGCCATACTTGCCGTCTTGCGCATCGATCATGCCAAAGACTCAAACGGAGACAGGATTGAGGTGATGCCGGAGTTCAGCACCGGCACGGCGATGTAAGTGACCTGGTATGTATTCAAGAACCTGCGACTGACTCTGTCGGAGTCACCCTGAACCATTTCACTGCTCGTGAACACACCGAGAGAAGGACATCTTCGAGTGATGACGAATTCAAAGTAGGCTTCGTTTGTACTTGTGGTGGTCTGTCATGTAATCATAGCACACGATTGTACAACGGCGCAGAGTGCACTGGATGGCAAGGTCTCTGATGAATAAGAGAATTTCTTTCGAAACATTGACTCTTTCGAAACCAGATCCGTTTCCAAAATCTCGTGACCCGACTGCACACCGTCGATCGGTTCACGGGCCCTTCCTGTTGCAACGTTGGTTTACCTGAATATCGGTCGACAGTAATCCATGCACTCGTACCACGACTTACACTCCAACATTATCACCAGGAGTCCAGAACATTGACGAGATGCATTCAACATCCTCAGTAACTTGCCGATGACTCACAACGAAAAAATCAATATTCGAATCTCGGAGATTGATCCTGCATACAACTATTTTTCCTTCCTTCTTAGTACGCTTCCTAAGCCACATCATGCGGAGCATTGGCAGTAGCGCTGGATATAAGCGATTGTCGTCTTTCTCAAGACGCGGTGCGGGAGTATGTGGGTTGCCTATGAAGTGGAAAGGATTGGGTGAACATGTACTTGGGGACAGTTAAGACGATGGCATGAGGAAACTTGTCCTTTGGCGTCACAAGCGAAACAGCAACAAAGGGCGAGGTACGAAGAAAATTGAATATCTCTCGAGCCATCTCTGGATGTACTATTGGGCAAAATCATTCGTACGGATAGTGTGCTTTGATCCTCGCCACGGACTCCCGTTCCATAGATGTTCCAGAGGTAGAGCAAGAGTTACTTAATTGGACCACTACCGCTGGTTCAAGGTCAGGTCGATTCCGATGTGTCAACCGGTACCAACTTTCCATCTCAGCACGGTTGTGATGGAGGTTCAAACGGAGTATGTATCGCCAAGTTTTCCCTCATTCTCGCAACAAGGGACGAGAATCCAAGTCGGCATGAGCTCCCGAACGTCATTCGCGGACCTATGGCCACGAGTTCGATTGTCCTCAAATGAAGAATCGGGAGGCAACCCAACGAGAAGTCGAATGACGTTGAAAGTTTGAAACGTCCGGTTCAGCGACTACACGCGAGATGAGCTCAAGACGAGACAGCATATGATGAAATTGCAGGAAAAGAAGTCGAACCCATAGTAAACGTCTTCGCACTTTCCCTCGAACCAGAACATCAGCCTTTTTAAATTTGGTATGCCTTCTAGCAAGTGATGCAAACAGAATCTCCAGTCCACGATTCGAGCGCTGAGCTCCAACGAGCCGCCGGGGGATTGCACTTTGCCTCTTATTTCACTTATTTTCCTCCTTCAACTTAATTTCATGTTGCCCACTCAGTTCCGCATCCGAAGCATAAGTGAAAAAGTTGTAATTAGCGAACTTTCACGCCTCGTGTAAGTCGTGTTGTAAATAAAGTTACATTGGGCCAAAGAGGTAAACTCGTGATTTCCTGATGCTAAGAACTGATATTTCACTGATGTAGTGCTCCTACCAGTCTTGCGTATCAAACACTATTTGATTCATTTCCGACGTTTAGATGGGCCATTAGAGGTGTCCGATTCGAATGCGCTGTTGCTATTGATCAGAAACTCATCCAAAGTTCGCTTTGTGGATGTGCCAACGGCGGCATTAGACCTCAGAGAGGGGGAGGGTGGCCGAAGCTTCCGTTATTGAGTACCGGGAATTGGGACCGATGGCTGACAACCGTTCATTGTGCGTTGAAGTTCAGGCTGAGGACGAGAGAGAATTAAAAGAGGTTTTCACAAAATAAAAAAGAAAGTCAAACCTGAAGTGCAAGTTTCTGCCCCTCGGATAAAATATCAAGACAAGACCGCAGTCCATTCAAACACCACTGCCGTTCCAGCCAGGAAAGGAGGTGACGATTCCAGAAAACTCGAAATATACGATTGAGAACGTCGTCCCATGGATGTGGAGCACGCGACAGGTGAATAACCCAGTTTTGAGATGCATACTTGAGAGCGTGGGGAAATGATTGACTTTTTTCCTGTGCTTCGTTTGCAAAAGTTATAAAGAGATTCATAGCACGGATGATCTCCATGTCAGGAACTTCTGGCGATGCAGAGGTGAAGTGATCCTGGGGTATCAACGCCAGGAACATCGGAAAAATCAAGAAGTCCGGTAGGGTTTTGAGCTCCTGGACTACTTTGAAGGTTGGCAGTAACGCTGAGTCTGGGACAATAATATAGTTGCTGATTGTTTCCAACGTACTTGAGAATTCTTCCATAGTCGCCCATACGGACCCCGCAGGAGTGGATTGCCACGCTTGGCCATGGGGCGTCTGGAGCCACTCTCGTCCTTCCTCAGTCTGCAGCCACTGTCGTCCTTCTTCAGTCTGCAGCTGCCACTGTCGTCCTTCATCGGTCTGTAGCTGCCACTGTTGCCCTTCATCGGTCTGGAGCCAGTCTCGTCCTCTCCAGGTCTGG
This sequence comes from Suillus subalutaceus, assembly GCF_016647625.1. Taxonomy (NCBI): domain Eukaryota; kingdom Fungi; phylum Basidiomycota; class Agaricomycetes; order Boletales; family Suillaceae; genus Suillus; species Suillus subalutaceus. The sequence goes on from NW_024540432.1 coordinate 61,737, forward strand.
AGCCAGTCTTGTCCTCTCCAGGTCTGGAGCCACTCTCGTCCTTCCTCATTCTGCAGCCACTCTCGTCCTTCCTCATTCTGCAGCCACCCTTGTCCTCCCTCGGTCTGCATCCACTCTCGTCCTTCCTTAGTCCGCAGCCACTCTCGTCCTTCCTCGGTCTGCAGCTGCCACTCTCGTCCATCATCGGTCTGCAGCCACTCTCGTCCTTCATCGGTCTGCAGCCACTCTCGTCCTCCCTCGGTCTGCAGCCACTCTTGTCCTTCCTCCATATACAGCCATAATATTCCGTCCTTGGTCTGCAGCCATTGTCGTCCTCCCCAGGTCTGCAGCCACTCTCGTCCTTCCTCAGTCTGCAGCCACTCTTGTCCTCCCCAGCCCTGCAGCCACTCTCGTCCTTCCTCGGTCTGCAGCCACTCTCGTCCTCCCCGGGTCTGCAGCCACTCTCGTCCTTCCTTGGTATACAACCAGTCTAGTCCTCCATCGGTCTGCAGCCAGCGTCGTCCTCCCTCGGTCTGCAGCCAGTCTTGTCCTCTCCAGGTCTGGAGCCACTCTCGTCCTCCATGGGTCTGCAGCCAGTGTCGTCCTCCCCAGGTCTGCAGCCACTCTAGTCCTCCCCAGGTCTGCAGCCACTCTAGTCCTTCCTTAGTCTGCAGCCACTCTCGTCCTTCCTCGGTCTGCAGCTGCCACTCTCGTCCATCATCGGTCTGCAGCCAGTCTCGTCCTTCATCGGTCTGCAGCCAGTCTCGTCCTCCCTCGGTCTGCAGCCACTCTTGTCCTTCCTCCATATGCAGCCATAATATTCCGTCCTTGGTCTGCAGCCATTGTCGTCCTTCCCAGGTCTGCAGCCACTCTCGTCCTTCCTCAGTCTGCAGCCACTCTTGTCCTCCCCAGGCCTGCAGCCAGTGTCGTCCTTCCTCGGTCTGCAGCCATTGTCGTCCTCCCTGGGTCTGCAGCCACTCTCGTGTTCCATGGGTCTGGAGCCAGCGTCGTCCTCCCCAGGTCTGCAGCCACTCTCGTCCTTCCTCAGTCTGCAGCCAGTCTCGTGTTCCATGGGTCTGCAGCCAGTGTCGTCCTCCCTGGGTCTGCAGCCAGTGTCGTGCTCCCTGGGTCTGCAGCCAGTCTCGTGTTCCATGGGTCTGGAGCCAGTGTCGTCCTCCCTGGGTCTCCAGCCAGTCTCGTGCTCCATGGGTCTGCAGCCACTTTCGTCCTCCCTGGGTCTGCAGCCAGTCTCGTGTTCCATGGGTCTCCAGCCAGTGTCGTCCTCCCTGGGTCTCCAGCCAGTCTCGTGCTCCAAGGGTCTCCAGCCAGTCTTGTGCTCCATGGGTCTCTAGCCACTCTCGTGCTCCATGGGTCTCCAGCCACTCTCGTCCTCCCTGGCTCTGCAGCCACTGTCCTCCTCCCCAGATCCGCAGCCATTCTCGTCCTCCCTCGGTCTTCAGCCACTGTCGGCCTTCCTCGGTCTCCAGCCACTCTAGTCCTCCACAGGTCTGCAGCCACTCTTGTCCTTTCACAGTCTGCAGCCAGTCTCGTGCCCCCTGGGTCTGCAGCCAGTCTCGTCCTCCACAGGTCTGCAGCCAGTCCCCCCCATTCGGAGTCTGCAGCCAGGAACACCCGTCCACGGTTCCCAGCCAATATTGTAAATCTGAAGTACGATATCCCCGAAGCCATAGCATACAGACGAGAACTGACATTGGCTTTGGTGGCCGAACAAGGAAGGATAGCGAAGATTTTAATCCATGGGGGTCCTCAGGTTGCATAGCTTGGCTTTGTTTCTTCAGTTCTAAGAGCGCATCCAAAAGGGCCGTGCTTTCTGGAATATTTTGCGTCATCAAGCGAAAAGAGGATTCAGCAAGTAGGGATTGGGGTGATCGCATATTGTCTTTGCATACTTGAGGGAGCCTGCAGTTTGAGGGGTCGGAAACATAGTCGCGAATGGACGAGTGATAGATGTTCACGGGGTGAGTGCTGTCTGTAGGGATATCCATGACAGACCGTAGCTGTAGCAGTGTTCTCTGCACATCCCTGCCCAAACCAGGGCCAAGAAGTGACGAGATTTGCGAGATGGGAAGAGGGTCAACGAGCGCGGCGACGATGGACAAGTGCATGTAAGCCCGCTTGGGGTCAGCACACGTGGAGAGGATACAATCGTATAACTTATACACCTCCGTCCCTGGTAGTAGCTCGCTCGTTAGCTTGAGCATCAAATGTAACCGATCGCGGGGATCATCGTCTTCATCGTCGATGATGAATTTCATCATCGTAGACGCCACAATGAAACGTCTGCCCGCTCGGCTCGCCAGCTTCGCAAGATCATCTTTCGATGGGTGAGGAAAATCAGTATGGCGACTTGCCAACTCTGCGAAGGAATACTGCAAGAAAGTATAGATGTCTTTGTCAACATCGGCGCCGTCGAGCGAGATGATGGTAGCAACGCCCTCCCCAGAAGTTTTCACGGGTATTTCGCACAACAACGGGCGCACCTCTTCATTCTGAAAGGCTTTAGATATATGGGTTTCCGAGCGACTTGTGAGCAGAATGTGGGTCACGGGAAGATTAGGGTCACGAAGAGCCTGCGCGAGGGAAAGGATGAGATCGGTAACTTGTTCGGATGTGCATTCGTCAAGGGCATCGACAACAAACGTCAGAGGCTGACGCCCATGCAATCTGAGTTGAAGTTTCCGGAGGGGTTGGAGAAAGAGAGCCTCCATTTGGTCGCAGAGAGGCGCGTCTGAGTCTAGTAGAGCAGGATTGTTGCGGATCGCTCTGTTCACATCCTCCCGGATGCTTGGAAAATTAGTGGCAAGCTGGTAGGCAAGCGTTGCAAAGAAATATCCAGCTGTGCAACGTTTAATGTGCTTGCGTGAGAAAAAGAATGTTCCCGCTAGCCGCATTTCGACATTCGTCTCCTCTGTCACTTTCAGGCCTTTCATCCTCTCAGCTACGGTGAACGCGACGGCAGACTTCCCAACGCCTGCAGTGCCATGCAGCCAGATAAGTTGATTTTTCTTTCGGTCGTCCAGGAATCCGTGGATGTATTTGAGGAGATCCACCCGGGTCCCTTGCAAACATTTTGGATGGGGCAGACGTTCAGGGGAGTTATACTGAGCACCCTTGACAGCGGCCTCGGACAGCCTAGCCCAAGTTTCTTTAGACGATGGAAGAACTGTCAAAAGGTCAGAAAGCGAGAGAGGAACAAGAGTGAGAAAAACCGACATCGTTCCTCACTCATTCACGGAGGTTATGATAAACGTGATGAAATGGATAAATTGAGAGTATTAGCTGGGTGCGGTATAAAATCATCTGGGCGATGTTTATTTCGAGGGACGACGTACGAAGATTTGAATCAAAGTGTGGATTTGTTGAAAGTCGAAGTTAAGTTGTCTTGAAGGGGCCCGAAGCGCAATGGAGATGGGATGGGATGAATGGATGTTTCAATATATGGAAAGCTTGCTGGATGGTGGTGGATGATATAGTTCAAGGACAAGTGCTGGGCGCTTGTCCGGTTGCATGAGGCCACGAGGTTGCTGTGCATATGCACGCTGTATGAGCATTGTGTATTCGAAACTGAGGCAATTCAATACAACTCGAGTCGATTCGTTCACACCTCGACAAGCATCGAATTAGGAACAAACTGCCAAATGAAATTTTGCTAAATTTGGCCTGTGACTTGGTGCAACCTCACATCTCTAGCATTTCAATTTTTACGTATTTTCACAAGTTGGACTGCAGTACTCAGGCTGCTTTAGCGCCGGAGGACAGGCACCTACAATGCTGTACAATACAAATGTTGAGCAATCCGCAAGCGTGGTTAGGCGACGGGTGTCTAGGCCATCGTATAAATTCGTGCATCGTACTGTGAGTTTAGTATTATATTCACAAAACTTAACCAGTGGAACAGTTCTGCAGCTTCTGCTATCCCTTCGGCATCTGAGCGCTTGAGCAACAGCCATCATCACTCTCAGGCTAGTATTACAAGACTCGGAGTATGAGCCGACGTCACAACGTCGCTCTCTCGTCCCTTTTTGCCATAAGTGACAAATAAAGTAAAAAGAGCAACCGGTAGTTTTCCTGATGTGGCTGCGCTCGCACTTCTCTACTCTCCCGTCGATCTTATCTCGGATCCTTCGGCCTCTGGCACTGATCCATCGGAGTCCAACCAGATCGGTTCTTCTTGCCACAGGCTGTCGATACCTTCGCATCGGGCAAACAGGTGTGGCAATTTTTTTTATTGCTGTCTTCGAGTTCTCATGCATTCGCAGTACGTCACTGACGCGGATGCTCCTAACAATAATTATGGCCGGATACGTGATAAGGTCTCCGATCTTCCTTTGCGTTGTTTCAACGCGCACATACCAAGACCGGGGGCATGATGAGCTCAGGGGCCACTAACGCTGCTGCCTCGAATAATCCGATTTTCCGTACGTTTTCCTACATTGCGATGTTGATTATTGTCGCTTGTTGTATTCTTATCCATGGATGCGGGTCACTGATATGCTGCTACTCCTCTTTGATGGCATCTTGATTCAGCGGTCTATCGACGACGTCGTCTGTAATTGTGTGATCAGATCTTCTGGATTGAATGTTAATATTATTCTTGAACAAGCTTCCAGACGTCCGGCCTTAGGGCGATTCACAAGGTTTTATAATGCCGTCGGCCGAACCCTTGCAGATACGTCTGTTTCTTTAACTTCGCCGTGCCACCCCTCTCTGACTCTCAGCCGTAGCTATGTTCGTTCTTCCATGTTCGAGGGCTCGTCCTCAGGGTGCTAAATTTCTGAAATACGTAGCAGCTTGACCTCATGGATGGTTCTATGCACAGGAATGTGGGAAATGGAAAAAGCATCTCATGGATTCTTTCCACAGAGAAACTTTGGCTATGGCTGTGTGCCGATAAACAAGGATAAGTAATAATGATTAGCAATGCGCAGCTGTCCTCACATTCAAGAATTAATCGCTCTTCCTCCCCAAGCCAGCTCCTTGGTAACACGAAAATCTCATCTCAACCTGCAGTGCTAATGAACTGACGATGAACTTCAGCAGGCAAAGTGACCGCCCATCTTCAAAATTGCCATCAACTTTAGGCTTATCACGCACTAGGAAGCTCGGCGCTATTCCTTCGAACGCATTCACATAATTCGAAACTCGTCCTTAGTTACTTGCCATTGTCACAGTCGATGATGCATGCCGTGGTTTCAACATCGATACAGCCCGCTGCTGCAGCAAACAATATAATTCTCAATCCGATAATGACCCTGGAAGGGCATGACAAGTATATTCGGTCGATATCCTACTTTCCTGACGGCCGACGAATGATGAGCGGTTCTTGGGACAAGACTGCTTGGCAATGGGATCTAAAGGCAGGTAAGGAGATTGAGGAAGCACGCAACGTTTGTGAACGGGGAATATGGGTGGTAGCGGTATCCAGGGATGGACGATGGGCTATCACAGGGGGCGGAGGTCTCGGCCATGGGGAGCTCAAAGTCATTGAGGTTGAGACGGGTATCGTAAAACAATTCGAAGGTCACTCAAGAGGGATCAGCTGCATAGATATCTCCGCGGACAGCAAGTTCCTGGCGAGCGGATCATGGGATCGCACAACGCGGATATGGAGCTTGCGCACTGGCGAACTCGTGGCTGGTCCATTCGAGAGCATTGATTGGGTGGGCGGGGTTCGTTTTTCATCAGACTCAAAGAAGCTCGCAGTGAAGTCAGAGGCAGGGAAGTGCCTTGAGGTGTGGGATGTCCACACAGAGACTTTGGACGTTAGAGTTGGGGAATTTGGTGAAATACCCTTCACTTCTGCGCCAGTGTTTTGGACACGCGGAAACAAAACCATCGTAGCCGCATTCACCTTCACGTTCGACGACGCGACAACGATCTATGAGTTTGACGCGTTGACACTGGAGACTGTTGGAGCCCCCTTTGAAGCGCATACCAAAATTGTTCGTGGTCTAGCACTTTCATTTGATAATACTTTCCTCGCCAGTGCTGCGGACGATAACACCATCAAGGTCTGGGCCTTCGAATCCCGCCAACTCCTCGCATCCTTCAACGCTCAGACTCCCGTGACCCTCATCCTTTCGCCCGACTCCAGTCAACTAGCTTACACGACAGGTCGCAAGATCTATATTTGTAACACTCCAATCGACATCCTAGCCAGCGTCGGGTGTGGGCTTGAAGCACGAGACGGTGTACGCATTCACCCCATATATTGGAATCTTTGCGCTAACATTTCCTTACAGACCAGTTCAGACAAAAATTCAAGGCTCAATCGCCTGCTGAATGTTCGCATTTCATGATTTTGTTTTTCGTTTACACAACTCATACAATCGCCATTATTTCAGTCTCACACAACCCGTCGTCCTCCTGCAGTCCGCCGACACCAAGCTACATCGCCAGTCATATCGTTCAACAGGCCGCACAAACCTCCGCCTGAAATACGTCCAGAGCAGCCCGTTTTGCTACGTTACCTCCGCAAAATCGTTCGCTTGTCTTCTCACTCAATCGCTGTTCCTCCTGTTTGGAAAGATCAGACTCATGATCCACTAGATGTACGTCTCTTTATCTTGAATAATTCACTGTTAGCTCAACGATCTTGCGCCAGTTCTCCGCCGTGTCTCCCCTACCCTCTAACCATGTTCTCTTGGGGCAGGCTATAACTCACTTTGATGATGTCAGTCTTAACTTTTGATGAACACGCGATCCATTATTGACTACGCGTCCAGGTCGAAGCAATTTCTACGCTCGACCGCTCTGTGTATGGTGGCTCACAGTACCCCACACGGCACTCCTGCACCGACCACCCCCTCAAACGTGACCCATTCCATAGGCAGTCGCACCAAGCACAACCTAAGGAGGAAAGTTTGCGCTGCTCGAACGGAGCCATACAATTCCTGCAGCAGCACCTTTCCTTCCGTAAGTCAGCACCCGACCACGAGCCACTGGTCGCTGAAGTCGCAGCTGGCCGCAAGTTTACTGTAATGTGGATCTTCTTACCTCTCCTTCCTTGTTTGCTGATCGGTGCCCTATAGCGAATTGTTGCTGCGAAGTTCCCGGAATACATCAAAGTGGACGACACCCGAAGTCCATTGAGACAGCAGCTTGCCATGTCGCAGGACATGGCACACGACCACTCATCGTCCGAGTCCTCGGACGTTGATTCGCTCCCGGACGTGCATTGGTGCAAGGCGTTCTTTTGCTACTATTCGTGCTGGTCTCATGGCAGACTGAGGATGCCTCCGCGATGGCGCTTGGAGAGGGTGGACCCACACCAGGATGGCACGACGAGAGCCGGTCGTGGTGGGACTCACTGTCACAGCTAGTCTAATGGTGTTCGTCGAATGTCCTTTTGAATTCAGGAGACAGAAAAATGTCTTTGTAGATCTCAGAGTGCCACAGCATTCAAAGATGACTCGGATGCTCGTGGTGGTTTGATCTTTCGCTTCCAACGATTCGAGTGAGGTACAAGGAACTCCAACACTAACATTGTGAGTGCAAGCCTTGCCTCGGTTGAATCGTTTTCACGACGCAATTCGCGGTCCTTGTCTCTCTTGTTGAGCTTGCTCTGGCATCTCCCGATCAACTTCAGCTCCTCCTACCACACCTGAGAACCGTAGAGCTACAGGTGCCAAGCCCTTGAGTAAGGCGTTGAAAGCAAAGATTGCCTAGACGCAGACAATGTACACCAAGATACTGTCTGTGGTTATCCTCTGACTGACTGAGGAGTTTTCCGCGTTGAGTTCAGCCTCGACTTCGCACCATAGGGCACAGCACCATGCCAGATCAATGTTGAGCTGAAGCCAGGCGCGCCAAACGTGGGAACTTGGTTACTACTAGTAGTAGTGGTCACGAATCGAAGAAGGCGCCCATCATCTTTTCCCGAGAACATGAAGTGGACAAATGCGCATACATACCGTCAACAGCGCGGGCTTTTGTGATCATAGTAAAGTAATTCTAACAGACTGATTAGCAATGCGGGATTAGCTCTCAAACGCAGGAATCTTGGTGGTAGCTGTGAACTGAGCGAGAAGCGAATTTGATGGATAGAAGCTAGCCTAGCCTGAGTACGTACTGTACTTCTACGTAGGCTCTATGCAGTACTGCCATGCAGCAGGGACGCGTTAGGAGACATTATGCAGGGACGACAGCTGTGCTCAGGTCCAAGCCTTTTTCGCTGTAACCTTGCCATGGTAACATCAAACTCTCAGATCCAAACTTCCAACACGGATGAACTGACGATTCATTCTAGAAGGCAACACACTCTCGAGCGACTCGGAGTCGAGCATCATCAAAGTCGTACATCAAGCCGACAGCACACGAGGAAAGCGTCCCGCCATTGCTCCGTTAAACGTATCCAAAGACACGTTCCCCGAACTCGCCTCCTTTCGAATACGTAGACCATCGCTTCTGCATCAATGCAACCCGCAGCTGCAGCAACCGGTATGACTCTGACACCGGTATTGACCTTGGAGGGTCACGAAGAGCATGTCCGATCCATATCTTACTTTCCAGACTGCAAGCGAATGATCAGCGGATCAATGGACAGGACTGCTCGAAGATGGGATCTGCAGGAGGGTAAAGAGATTAAGGAGGTGCGGGACGTTTGCGAGCAAGGAGTGTATTCCGTGGTGGTATCAAAGGATGGTCGATGGGTTATTACTGCTGGTGGACTTCTCAATCACACTGATCCTGGGGAGATCAAAGCCTATGAGGTTGAAACGGGGAACATGAAAACATTTCGAGGTCACGCACGGATGGTCACCTGCATCAACTGCTCCACGGACAGTACCCTACTGGCAAGCGGGTCGTGGGATGGTACAGCGCGGGTATGGAGCTTGGATACCGGCAAACTCGTGGCTGGGCCATTCGAGAGCAAGGATTGGCCGGGCGCAGTTTTATTATCGCCAGACTCGAAGAAACTTGCAGTCAAGTCAGAGGCTGGGAAGTGCATCGAGATCTGGGATGTCCAATCACAGACACTGGATGTGAGAGTAGGGGGATTCAAATTTGTTGGCGTACCCTTCACATATACACCACTTTTCTGGACGAACAAAAACAAAAACATCCTGGCCGCATTCAGTTTTACGGATAACAACGTCGCTAGTACAATCTATGAGTTCGACGCAACAACGCTGCAAACTTCTGGAGCTCCTTTCGAAGGGCACACCAAGATTGTCACCGGATTAGCACTTTCATTCAATTGTGCTGTCCTTGCCAGTGCTTCCGATGACAACACCATCAAGCTCTGGGCATTCGAATCCCGCCAGCTCCTCACCTCCTTGACCGTCCAAAACCCTTTCTGCCTTGTCTTTTCACCTGACTCACGCCAGCTAGCATACACTACCCACATCTCCAATGACAATAAGATCTTTATATGCAACACTCCACGCAATATCCTTGATCTACTGAAGGTATCTCATTTTTCTTTTCATTATACCACTCATCCATCGTCATCATTGCAGTCTGATGCAACTCGTCGTTCGGCTGCGACGCGCCGGAACCCACCAACATTGCCCGTCATAGCCAAGCCCCAAAGATCTTTGCCTGCAGTAGACCTACGGCAACACATTTTCCTTCACATCCGCAAACTCCTTCACTTGGGTCTTCCCGTTCGGAATGATCAGCATCGTGATCCTCTGGACGTGGGTTTCACCATCCTGTTCAACTTTACAGTCAACTCAGTCGTGCTGCAGTTCCCTGCTACGTTGCCTCTACCCCAAAAAATATCTCCCTTGGGGCATTCAGATGTAGATCCTCACGAGAACGTGAGCCACTGCTCATGCAATGATTTTTTCGACTCACCTTTTTAGTCTCGAGCTACACCAGCATTGCCCACCACCCGATCCACTTTCACCGCTCCCACTATCTTCACAACACGCCCAAATCACTTTCGTGCAGGCCATGCTCTGCCACCCTTCGCTGACGTTCCTTACGCCCAGGGTAAAGAGGTGTGTTCATTTTTTTTACCATTGAACTCGAAGTCTTATGGATTGGTTGCAGCGCAACGCCGCAGCAGGTGCTCCCAAAAAAGATGACGATATAGTACCCGATGAATATTTTGACCCTCCTTCTCCACACCCCAATTCACAAGAACCAACTGCAGCAGTACAATTCGACACCGGAGAGCATGGAAGCGACCGGTCGTGTTTCTGCTTCTAGGTAGTTTTGTTGATATCCTTTGCGCATAATAATTTATGATTGCCTTTCTTTCGTTATTTATGAATGTGGACATGTTGTATGTTTGCATTTCTTATCATATTCAACAGTCCAGAACATCGACGAGACACGTCCAACATCATTGGTAAATTGCCGACGACTCACCAAGATATCAATATTCAAAACTCGGAGAATGATTCCGTATACAACCAGCCTTCCTTCCTTCGCATGTTCCTCAAGCAAACGTCTGGTCCAGCGACTACACATGAGATGAGCTCAAGACGAGATAGCATATGATGAAATTGCAGGAAAAGACGTTAAGCCTAAGAGTAAACGTCTTCGCGCTGTCCCTCGAACCAGAACGTCAGCCTTTTAAAATTTGGTATGCCTTCTAGCAAGTGATGCAAACAGAATCCCCAGTCCACGATTTGAGCTCCCACGAGCCGCCGTGTGCATGTCGGCGTTTGAAACGCACGGTATGAACTTGGCGACCAGGCATAAGGCCGTTTGAAAAAAGCTATGGCGGACAATAGCGATTTGCCGATTTGCAGTGCCTTATTTGGAAGTCCGATCGTCCATACAGCAGAGACTTCCGTTAGATGTACATAATATTAAGTACTGGCAGCTCCTCGCGCAGAATGGACATCTGTGGCACTAGCAGCAACTTCGGCAATAGCTGTGAGCCCGTGAGTGAAAAGCAAGGAAAAGGAAAGTTGAATTACTACGAATGGACGAGATGCACAGCTAGCACTGCCATGCAGAAACGTGTTGGGATATGATATGCAAGGAGGACTGTTGTATTCGCATTCAAGAATTCCTTGCACTTCATCTTTGCAACCCTCTCTGTAAGCTTATGTGAACTGCCAGCGCGGGTGAACTGACCATCGGTTCAGCAGGGAAAAGGCTGTCATCATCAAAATCAACATATATCGCGTCAATGCACGAGGACAGCTCACCTTTGAACGCATCCAAAAAACATCTTAGCTACTGAACTGCGGCCTCATTCGCGGAGACACAACCATGGTTTCTACATGGGCGGAGCTGTTCCATAAAGAAATGATCCTGGCACCGGTAGAGACATCGGACGAACACTACCAGCCTGAAAATTTTACATCCATAGCCTACTTTCCCGACGGCAAGCGAATATTCAGTGGATCTTCGGACAAGATTGCTCGGCGATGGGACTTGCAGTCGGGCAAGGAGATTGAGGAAGCGCGGGATGTTTGCAAGGAGGAAATATGGGTAGTGGCGGTATCAAGGGATGGTCGATGGGTTGTCACTGGTGGTGGAGCTTACAAACGTCCGGAACTGAGAGCCTGCGAAGTTGAGACGGGAGTCGTGAAAAGATTCGAAGGCCAAAGCTCATGGGGGATCACCAGCGCTGATATCTCTGCCAACAGTACGCTGCTTGCGGGTGGGTCAGACTCGACAGCGCGGATATGGAACTTGGAAACCGGTAAACTCATGGCTGGTCCATTCAAGACCGTTGATCGCGTGGGTGCAGTTCGATTTTCCCCAGACTCGAAGAAGCTCGCAGTCAAGTCAAGCGTGGGGAAGTGCCTTGAGGTCTGGGATATCCAATCACAGAAATTGGATGTGAGGATAGGGCAATCTAGTGAAGAAGGATCTACAGACGCTCCAGTGTTCTGGACAAACAAGAACAAAAACATCTTAACTGCGTTCACCTTCGATGTGGATGACCAAGCCAGCACAATCTATGAATTCGACGCATCGACGCTGGAGACTATCGGAACTCCCTTAGAGAACACTTTTGCTGTCAGCAGCCTAGCACTTTTATTTGACGGCGCCCTCATTGTCAGTGCTCACACTGACTCAACCATAAAGCTTTGGGCCTTCGAGTCCCGTCAGCTCCTTGCCTCCTACGGCGTCAGCGGCACCGTTGTCCACACCCTTATGCCCTCACCCGACTCACTTCAATTGGCCTACACGACCTACGGTGATCCTGATATCTATATATTCAACGTTACCCCCGCTCTGCTTTCCATACAGTCCACCCTCCGCAAAGTATGTATTCACCCGCATGAAACCATCTTCTCTAGACTAACCTTCTCTCGAAGACCGATGCCAATTTACTTAACGTATGTATCCCAGTATTATTGTCACCATTGTACCGATTCACATGAATCATTGCAGTCTGACGCAACCCGTCGTCCCGCTGTCGTGCGCAGAACCCCAGCGAAACGGCCTGTCATATCTTTCCCCCCCAGGCCTCAAATCCATTCGCCTTCAATAGATCATCAACAACCCATTTTCCTTCGTCATGTCCGCAAACTCTTTCACTTTTCCTCTCGTACGAATTCAGTTCCTCCTGTACAGCCTCGCGATCCATGGGATGTTCGTCTCTTTATCTCGTCTCATTTAGAGTTGACTAGAACGCTTCCCACAGTTCCCTGCTACATTGCCCTTGCCTCCCAACCGCTCGGCCTCGCCGCAGGTCGCAAATCAGTTTGATCATGTTGGTGTTCAGTTTTAGTAAACTCACAATGCATGACTGAGTCCATATCCAGTTCGAAATAAGCTCTCCGCCCCGCCGCTCGAACAGAATCACACAGTTCTTGCGTCAGGGCCTTCCCTTCCGTAGGTCCGGACCCCAACCCGAACCACCTGTCGTTGAAGTTGCACCCGGGCGGAAATTCACTGTAATACAAATATTATTATCTCTCGTTGCCTTGTTGTTGATGTGTGTCCTACAGCGTCTTGCTGCTGCCAAATTCCCAGAATACAGGAAAGTTGATGATACCCGGCACCCCTCTAGACAGCAGACTACCACACCGCAGAATGACCCCACGCCTGATTCATCTGACATTGATTCTCTACCAGATGTTCATTGGATCAAGGCTCTCGTCTGCTATTACTCGTGCTGGTCTCATGGCAGATTGAGGAAGCCTCCTCGATGGCGCTTGGAACGTGTGGATGTACCCCGCCAGGATGCTGCGACGAGTGGCAGCTGTAATGCGGGTCACAGTCGCAGTTAGCTCAAGGTGCCCTCCTCCGAGTTCATTAGATTCCCTGCAACTGATCATGTCAAGCTTCTATAGTGAATACCAATGCGGACAGTGTCGACGGGAAAGTGGGAAAGAGAGTGTGCTTGAGTACGGTTGAGATGATGGTATGAGGAAATGTGCTCTCCGTGCAATGTTCAAAACCACTCCTACTACAATGAAAAGCCTGCAACAAAAAAGGTTGATTGCTTCGAATACTAAAGTACATCAAGGCCGTCCAGGGTCATGAACTATTTCATCCATATCCTATTTCCCGGACGGCAAGCAGATAATCAGTGGATCTGGAGACAAGACCACTCAAAGATGGGACCTGCAGGCGCCGGGTAAGGATATTAAGAAGGCATGGAATGTTTGTGAGCAGGAACTTAGGTAGGTGCTGTGGCGGTATCAAGGGATGGTCGATGAATCATCACGGGTGGTGGAAATTACTTCATCGGGGAGCTGAAAGACTATTAGGTTGAGACGGGGATCGTGAAAAAATTTCAAGGACACTCGCAGTGCATCACCGGCATCGATATCTCTGCGGACAGCACGCTCATCACGAGTAGGTCAGACGATGCTGGGCCAGCGCAGATATGGGACTTGGGTACTAGCAAACTCGTGGCAGGTCCCTTTTAAAGTAGTATCAAGTTCAATGTGGGCACAGTTCGATTCTCGACGGACTCAAAGAAGCTCATGGTGAAATCAAACGCGGGTACATGCCTGGACCTAGGAGTGGGAGATGTCCGATCACAGAAATCAGATGTGATTTTGACTAGTATCTCAAGTCGCCGATCCCCAACGTCCCAGCTCGAACTTCCAAAGCTTCATTGATGTTTTTCATCTCTTTCTCCGTCAACACAATGGTATTACCTGAGTCACATCTGTGGCAAGCATAGCCGGTTTTGATACTGGACCCAAGAGTGTACGCACGTATGTAGTCCGAGCGCTCCTTCTGCGGCAGGTTCCACATATTGTCGGTAGAGACATACAGGGAGATGTGCTTGTGATCTTTAAGAATGATTGTGGACTTATGGTGTGTCGCGCTGTATCGCACAAAGGCTTCAGCTTCAGTGTCATTTTCATGCCGTCAAGTAGGGATAACTCACGTTACAATGAGATACCTGGCGGGTTTAGTAGACTCATAAACAGACTCATTGTCCCAGGCGCGAACGAACTGTTCCAAGATACAGAGTTCTGGGATAAACTTGTCCCGTTTGATTCCATGCGGATATATCACCGTTTGTCCACCTGGGAGGAGTGCCGAGACCCGTTGTGCTTTAGAGGGGCACAGGAATGACACCATTGCTCTGTAAGCGAGAACGGTATTGAGTTAGAGTATATCGGCGCCTAGGTACGAAGTGATGATTGATCGATGAAAAGCGGGACTGACAATTGATAATCATTGATGCTGTTTGGGAATAAGGAAGGTGCGAGTGCGAGGGAAGTTTTAAATTTGATTGGTCCCCGACGTCGATCAGCCAAAATGCCCAAATCGGGCAAAGGTCGGCAAAATCCGGAGTATCAAATACCGTAATACGCATTTGACGGTTCCAATATACACGCCACAAACAACAACAAAACATTTCAGCCACATTATCTCGAACTTGCAAGTTGAAGGTCACGGATGACTACACCGACACGATCTATGAGTTCGACCCGTCGACACTGGAAACGGATAGTGATCCCTTCTCAACGGGCACAACGTAGATGGCCAAATATCCATGTTCATGTTCATGTCCATATCCTGTTTTAGAGGGTCATTTCACGCAAACGACATGGCAAGATGATCGACAGCTGAGAACGAAAGAAGTACATTCTGTTGCCGCTGATGTGCAACCAGATGTATTTCTTTCGTATCTAGCTAGCTAATCATTTTGTTCTTTTCTTTGCAGGGAAACTTAGTCAATTGGCAAACCCTATCATAGGAAGATAACACACCAGTTGAGCGTTCCATTCGTCCCTGTATTGATATAGAGTCTGCAGCCATTCCTGCACGACAGGTTCGAGAAGTGTCATACATCTCCTAATGCTATTAGGCGTGTTCGTCAATAATCGACTCCAATGACCGTGCCGAGATCTATATATGCAACACTCCATCCGTTGGGCCTGCGCGAGGAGCATAGCCCACCCTCTTCAAAGTATGTGTTCATCTGCACTCACATATATTCTGGGTAATAGTAACATTCTCTCGAAAACTGACCCAACCCTTGAGCATTTACTTCAGTTATGCAGTCCGTGTTCTAATTCACACGAACCATTTGCAGTCTGACGCAGCCCATCGTCGCTGTGACCGAGCGAAATTGCCTGCCTTCTCTTTGCCCCATAGGTCGCCAAGACCTCCACCCACAACAGGTTCGCGACAACCTATGATCCTTCGCCGTCTTTTTCGCTTCTCTTCTCGCACACCGTATGATCAGCCTCGCGATCCATTGGATGTATGTCTCATTATCTCGTTTCTTTCACAATTAACTCGACGTTTTTTCACACTTCCCTACCACGTCGCCCCTGCCTCCCAACCGTGCTCTCTTAACGCAGGCCACAGATCACTCTAATAACGTCAGTCTTCACTTTGAATCTACTTGCAATGCACGTCTGAGACCATATCTAGTTTGAAATAAGTTCATATTCCCGCCACTCTGACGGAGTCACGCAGTTCCCGCAGCAAGGCCTTTCTTTCTGTATGTTTGGACCCCGCCACGAGCCGTTGAAGTCACAGCCGGGCGGAAATCCACTTATTGTTGCTATTTGGCTTACGTGTATCCCACAGCGTCTTGCTGCTGTCAAATTACCTGAATATAGGAAAGTCGATGATACCCGACACCGTGACCCCTGTAGACAGCAGACTGCCGGCCCGCAGGACGACCCCTCATCTGATTCGCTCCCAGACGTGCATTGGTTCAAGGCGTTCTTCTGTTATTACTCGTGCTGGTCTCATGGCAGACTGAGGATGCCTCTTCGATGGCACTTGAAGCGTGTTGACTCACCTCGCTAGTATTGCACACCTAGTACGGGTTATAATTGCAGTTTGAATTTCCTACAATTGATTGTTTCACACCGTTACACGGATTCTGATGGTGCTCGACGTCTTGTAGGTATCATTTTTTTCTGTGTATCGTCTGGAGTTATAGAACAATGATGGCGCACGGCAATTTTCTCGCAATGGTTTGCCTCTAGCTAAGGGCTACTCAGTGACTATGGAATTCATTGTTTGCAAGTTTTCTATCTCTTCTGCCAATTTCCTTTTTTCGCGCCTGACTTGCTTCTGGCAAGATATGCAGGTGGAGCTGCTCTTGTGATAGCTTCCTGGCCCTGGCGTGATTCTCGGGGGACAGGCACTTTATTGATGGATCAAAGAGCGTCATAGACTCATAGCAACAATTCGCAGGATCATCAATTCAAAGGTTGTGAAATCGTCCCAGTAGCTAATTAAGTATGGAGAATGATAAAGAATGAAAAAGGCAAGGAAAAGTGGATTATATCGAACATCGAGGTGCTCAATAAGCTGCATATCTTAGCTGACTCGTCGGAGGGAATTTGAGGGGTCAAAGATAAGCAGATACACTCCGATCACCCCGGAAGGTGCATAAGCTGTCTCCGGGATTATCATCGTCGATGCGTGATTAGATTAGTAAGGTAGGTCAGGCATAGAGGGATCAGTCACTTCTTACGAGCTTTCGCTGTCGACGAAACGCTGGTGAGACGAGGAACGTTAGCAAAATGTATGAACTTGAATTGAGGGGGAAACACTGGACAGCATGTCGATTAATGGATCATACGAAACCTCCCCGGGGCCGTGGAAAACGGAAAGGAAAATGTTGTAAGTTCTAATATCCAATGTCCAACTTCGGGCCTAGGTGTGCGTAATGAACCTACATAGGCAGAACGTTCCTGTGTAACGCAGGAGCCTTGGCCACAAGTTCCTGCACGTGATCCGAAGAACAAGGCAGCAGGGGCGCCTTAACTTAAGGGCCCATATCATACAAGGTCCCGGCCGCAGCACTGCCAGAGCAGGGACGACCTGCCAAGCGCAATGTGCATTGACACACCGGCGGTTTGGGGATTTTGCCTTGGGCAATATTTTAATCGAAATGAGAATAAATAATTAGCCATTCGCACTTTGAATTTTACTACTGGGATAACGGCAAATTGCGACTGAGGGCAAAATGCGAATGCAATACAACCCATTTTGACCAATATTTTCAGTCCGGTCTAGTATTTAAAGTTTTCCGCCGGGAAAATGACAATGCAGATATTAAACTTTGCAATCCAATTTTGTCTGAAGGAAAATACAAAATTTGAGGCGCATAAAATGGTCGGTAAAATATTATATAATGACTGACATTATATTCCCGTTGCAAGTATAAATTTTCACAATGGTAAAATTTGATTGCGAAAACAAGAAATTTTATAAATAGTAAAATGACCTGCGCATCCGGCGGGCATTCATCGCGCGCTCATAAGGAATCCATCGGGCATTGATCAGGCAGTACAACTCGGGCATTTTGGCAATTCAGAACACGCGAGAACGAAATGCTTATTTTGTGCAGTAATGGCAAGGAGTAAATACAGGCTTCCAAAGGTACTATACTAAATGTCATTGGTTGAAGGAGGCAAGATTTTCTAGATCAAGATTACTGAGGGTCTCAGCGTTACCCTCTGAATCCCTCCTACATTTCTTGCTAGCGGGTGTGAGCTGTCCCATCACGTCCTGCGAGGCGCACAGTGACTTCGTATACATACGACGTCCGTTGGGTTTGTCAATCGGATGCAGTTTTCGCAGTACAGCAGCATCCTTATCAGGCCAGCCGGGTGATTCAAGGTGTTTGTTGTAGATATCGATGACGGCCTCGTGTGATTGCAGTTTCTTCATCCCCATCTCCTTCTGGTAGGCAACCGACTCCAACAGGACTTTTTTTGCAGCATCTATAATCCTCCGCTGTACAGCCGTGGGCGCAGGCCCAGCTTCGTCGTCAAAACATCCGTCCAACGAGAGCCGCAATTGTACAAGCATCTCCTGTGCCTCAGGGGAGACCACGAAGTATCGATGCGAAAAGAACTGCGCGAGTTCAAGAACGACATTGTCGAGCGGTTTGCAGTCGACGAATATATCCCGCGGAAGATCAGTTCTTGCGATGAGCCAATTCGATTTCGCGGATCCTCCGGACCCCAGTAGCGGATCAGCATCGAAAACCTGCAATATAAACTGTGTCCGATCGACGGAACTCATGTAGCTCTCCTTGAACATCAAGGCCGTCCACAGAATGACATAGAGACTGGACTCTAGGTCATCCTCGACACCATGGACGGCGTCGATGTTTTTGACGAGGTGAGCGGACATAAACTGCCAGGTTCCCTAAGAATCAGCGAAATCAGTGCAATATGAGTTTGAGCGTGAGATGAACATACCGTACGGGTCGTCTGTCGAGGACCCTGAATAATAAGTAGCTTTGCTAAGTCCCAATCGATAAGGAACCCCTTCCCTCGGTAGATGACGATATTCCCGACGCTCAGATCTCGGTGTAATATTTTTGCATTTTCAAATGCATCGTGATGGGCTGGATAGTAGGGACATCAGATAATATGCGAGGCTTCAAGGTCAAAAATACATACCAACCAATGTGTCACGAACAGACTGAACAAGTTGACGAGAGCTCTCGAAGTCAGTTAACTTGTCACCCACGATATTGAGAACCAGGCGGTGAAGAGTGTGAGGAGTGACAGCTTGGTTAGGGCACGCCCATTTGGCGTTCCTAAACTTGACGGTCTGGGTGTTTTGCTGGGGGACAGGGTGGATTTCATTGTGGAATGCGATACATGTCGCGACATTGCGAACTTTCTTTAACTTTAATAGTCTGTAAGTTTCGCCTTCCGGGAGAACATCCTTGATCGACACGCGCCAAGAGTCCTTGAACATCACAACTGTCTTGTTGAGGATGTCAAACGCAGGGCACGTGCGAGTCCAACGGCCAACAAGCGGATAACCTTTTGCAACAGGTTGGGGAATAATGAGCGTCAACCAGCCAGAGTTTTCGTCAGCTGGATCCCGAGGGACCGCAACTTTGAACATGCGTATGGTAGGGGCAAGTTTTAACGCTGTCCTTGCGAGGGTAGCTTCTTCGTCGCTAGCTAGCGTTACGGAAGTATCGACACCACGCAGTGCAGGCGATGCTCGTGCGAAACAATAAAAGAAATCGGCCAAGTGAGGTTCGTGCTGGTAATCGAAGGCGTTCGTGACGATAGCTCCCTCCCTATCCCATCTGATGAGACGAGCACGGTTACGAATGACGAGGACGGAGAATAAATGGGTACAATATTGAGCACCGAGCTGAGCGGCAGCATAGCTCGTTATTTGACCGAGTGTATCAAATGCCTTGTCAGTCTGAGAAACAATAGGATTATCGACTCCAGGATTTTTGCTGAATGCGTCGAGAGCATCATTCCACTTGAATTCGATGTGTACTTCGGCTTTGGTGATATCACAGCCGTCAGATGTTCCATCGGCATATACGCATACGTCCGGCATGACATTGAATGTAAATGATGCGCAGTTCTTCGTATCTGCATGTTTCGAAGTGTTCACAAACGATAATTGAGGGGCGAATTCTTGCATGCCGTTAATCTGCACTTAAGACTGTCAAAAATCTCAATATTATAAGTGCGAGGTGACTTACGAATGGTTGGTAAACGTCCTGCTCTCTTTGAATTGATTGCAAGTTGAACACATCGGATTCTGAGGCCGAAGCGAAGCGCGAAGTGAAGTCCGAGATGTCATTATCTCCAGGGTTCGGTAGGAATTTGTCGATGAAGTCCTTTACCGGCATCGGGCCAATGATATAATCCTGCATCTCCTTTCCCATGGAGTTAAGCGTATTGACTCAACATCGTGACAGGGTCGTGAAGGGTAGTAATGTGGAACTTTCCCATTTGATGGGAGTGTCAGTGATAGCCAGTGACGAGGCAAGCGCAGCAGGCTGTTCTAGTATTGGTGCTGCAGCAGGGCTTATGATCCCTGTAGAGCTATCAGGGTGGACTACAGTAGCAACAGTCCCGTCAGAGCCGCCTATGTCGCGACTAAGGATCATGATATTGAATAATATAAGTATGTATGGTCAAGTGTATGTACTGGTATATGGGTATATGGTAATGGCAAAAAACCGGACCGCTTTCACAAGTGCGCGCCTACAGTAATGGTATAGTAACAGGAAAAAGGGTTACAAATACAACAAGACGAGGTTTATATAGAGAACGGAAATGGAACTCAGTCCGGATTTTCCCGGAGCGTGTATGACGTAGAGTGTATGACGTTCATCTAGTAAGGTGCATGGTAAGACGTGACTGTTCTACAAGACAAATTTGATCAAACCGCATATTGACAACGGTTGAAGGAGAAATTGCAATATCAGCTGTGTTCTTCTTGAGGTGACACTTAGCTACATTGCAAACAGAACCGCGATAAATGCCATCTAGAACAATACATTGTTGGTTCTTTTTGCGTGGGGGGGCTGGGCTAAGATCTGTAGCAGGTATATGATAGTGCTGGATTGCAGCACCTGCACCATTCGATGAGCAGAATACCGCAACACAACCCTCGGGGGCTGGTCCGTTAAGGCCGAGGAAGGGGTCAGGACAAGCTGTTGACACGAATCGATTGTGTAGCCTGCCTCGCATGAAAGAGGGCGAGACTTTCAACATTGTGTGATAGGTTGTGAATGTGTAGGAAAATTCCTTGTTCATCAGCCAAGCTAGCAGGGCTAGAATGAAATAAGTGGGAATGCTGTGACGATTTGTTGAAGAACTCACTCTCTTTCGGTTTCTCTCCTCCATCGGTGCCATCCAGCACGTCGTTGATATTGACACTCCAGGGGTCGGGCACAGCAGCCTGTGAGGGACTGAGGCTAGAAGGGTTGCCTGCCGTGACAATATCCTCAGAGCTGCTGGTCCAGGTGGTCCACGCGGATGATGCCTTGTCTATGGTGGAAGCTGACGAGCTGGAATGGATCTTTTTAGGAGGAGGGGTGACACTTCGAGGTGGTGGGGCCAAGTACGATTTTCTGCGTATCTCGCAGAAAGATAACATCTCGGTTCCTTCGAGCATGATGCCGTTCAACCTCATTCCATACCTGAATACACTTAGAATTAATTCGCACATATATGTACGTGTTGCTTACCTAGTAACAACATCCTTGAGTTGAATCGTGGTGCGCTGCTGCCCATGGATGGCAACGGTGCAAGTCTCAGATGAGAAACTGTACAGCGTGGCTCGGTAGCCCTTGCGGTCACCGCCAATAATGAAAACTTCTTGCCCGATGTCTTTTTTGAAGGAATCTAAGCTGGCATGTTGTAATTTGATCACGAATCCGATGGGCACATCGACCTGTCAGAAATCATAGTTAGACATGCACCAGGCGAATCATTAAAATTACTAACTAGTGAGTGATCAATCTCAGAGAGTAGGGTTAAGTGAGCGTTTATAAAGTCAACCCTTCGAACGACGCCTTTTGTCGTATACTCTGGACCACGGGCGACTCTCACAACATCTCCAGGCCTGACATCATAACCTCTGTCTTGCGTAAACTGCAGAGTTTGGAGGTTGGGGATTCGCTGAGCAGCTACAATGGGAACTGGAATAATCAGCGATCCATCCTGGAACCACAAATAGTTCCCTCCTTTGGAGAGCCAGCGCACGACGCCAGATTTCCCCATGTGCTCCCCAACAAGCACATTTACGGAGTCACCAATTTGAATGGCGTCAATATCAGGGGGGGGCTTGAAAAATTGCTGAGTTGGCAGCCGTGCTTGCAGGGTGTGACTAAGCGGGCGACGATCTAGGTAGTATTTGGAAACTTCTAACTGTGCGTTGTGTCAGACAGTATTTTTTTGAGAATGATGAGACATTTACCTCTTCCTTCGAGGCGTGCTGACAAAGGCGAAATGTATCATCCGTCATCTGAATAATGTGCCCTTCCACGCCCAAGTATGGACCTGCTATCACTTGAACTGTATCGCCAACCCGAAAAACGCGATCTATGTCATCTAATCGGATGTCGACTTCCTTTCGGCGACCACTCAAGGTCAACTCCAAGGTAGCTGAATTAGCAGGATGATCTGTCGAGATGACTTGACCGGTCTCTGAACTGAGGTCTCCTCTGACAATTCTAACCCAGTCGCCTGTGCGCAAGAACTGCATAGAGAACATAACCACAGTTTTCTTGAGGAAGGGTTGGCCCCACCCAGATTGTAGGTGGAGCTGAATGTCATCGGCATGAGGACAAACGACAAGTTCTAGGCGATCACAGTGAACAGTCTTGAGTAGGAGGCCCATGTAATATTTCTCTCCCTTGTATGTCCATCCTATGACTTCCTCACCGCGATTGATGTTGGAGACCGCGTCCCCATTCGGAAGGTGAGATCGGTTGAGTAGTGAGCGAGATCCCCGAGGCATGGGATAGGGAAACTCTCGTGGGGGAACCAAGACTGCGACCATATCGTTCGGTAAGTTTGAATCGAAGACTTGGGCTATGTCGCCCTTGTACTTGTCGTGCTTGAATCTCACCCACACTGGGTTGGGGAGTTTTCTACAGGACTGCTCGACCACTTGACGTTCCTCATCCGATACAATGACATATTTTTTTACGGCGAGGTAAAGTGAGAAAGGAAGGGCATCGGCGATGGTCTTAGAACTGTCCGCCACCACGTAAATCTGACCTGCTAGCCAAGCCGACACTGTGACGCGGAAGTTCTTCTTCCGAAGGTGTTGAGCAATGAAGTCTGTGACATTTCCTGTGATTGATGAGTGATGAATGATAAATTACGTCTTTAGAATGACTTATGGTGGACATGAACTAAATACATCCTCCCATCTTTCGATAGAGCCGAAGTAATCAAGTCAGATATTGGGGGAAGAGGCCGGTGATCTTGAGATGCGTTACACCGTGTATCTTCTATTCTATTGGCGAGACCATCGATAACCGCAGCGAACCTAGTGGCCGATGAGGATCTTGGCAAGCATGTAACACTCCGCGATTTGGAGCGACTCTCGTCGGCGCTATCCTCCTCCTCCTCCTCCTCCTCCTCCTCCTCCTCATTATCTTCTCCTGCGTACAAATCGAGATAGGGATTTTTTGACTGCAAATGTTATGTGAATATAGATAATGATAACGATATCAGAACATTTCACTTACTTTGGCTGGTCTGCGCGTAGGTCGAACGCGCGCCTGGGACAATTGCCTGTCCGTGACAGGATGATCTTTGGGCGCACAAGAGGCCAGAGATATGTGCTTCGCCTTTATGGCGCGAAGGTTTTCTAAGGCGATATTGTCGTCACCGTCGCCGGAGAATAACGCATCTCGGGCTTCCTTCCATTCGTCTTCAGCATATCGATCTCCCAGGTACGATAGAAAAACTTCCTCCATCTTAGGATATGTCATGTCAGTAGTGAGGAAGTCCTCCATAATTCTCCAGGCATGTTCATCGTTCAGAGGTGCTGTCTGACTCCCTGCGATACGCGTGAACAACAATATCGACAACACCTTATCATTACTTACCTTCATCGGTTCTCATGCGCTTTGCGGAAGGCGTGTCATCATCTGATGCAGCGCGTTTGGACATCGCTCTGTACTAGCTCTACATAATTAATTTAGCAGCATTACACAACGAACTTGACAAATTACACACCGTGTTCAATGAGTATGTGCCTACGAAAAGTCTACACTATGTAACGTTCGAAGTTTTGCTATGTCGTGCCTGTTATGTCGTGTCGAGGTAGTGGTAACGGAAAGAAAACCATCAAGGCGCAAGATCAGTATTTGTAGTGAACGACTAATTGTGGACTAGCTTATGTGTGGACTGTGAATACTATTATTTGCAGAATTGTGGATTTGAAACATGGAACAATGATTAGTGGACCCATGATAGCCCGGTTTTTGTTTCTGACTCTGGGCCAAGTACTGAGTGGTCCAAGTCCTGCTCGCCCGCTAACTAATAACTTACAGGGGTGCATTTGAGGCAGAATATAATGAAATAAGTAAT
Source organism: Suillus subalutaceus (assembly GCF_016647625.1). Taxonomy (NCBI): domain Eukaryota; kingdom Fungi; phylum Basidiomycota; class Agaricomycetes; order Boletales; family Suillaceae; genus Suillus; species Suillus subalutaceus. Next base: position 85,925 of record NW_024540432.1, read on the forward strand.
AAGGCTCTAGTACTAGTCCATCGCCTGCTACGTATATGTACTATTCATGCTCATTGTAATTATGAGTGGGTGGTCGGAAAAGGATTTCATTTTGGCGAACGCCCACTGTAATATAGAGAATGACTATTGCAATTCAAACCCAGCTATTATGTAAACATACACATTGTGTCGTTGTGTCGGGCGCATCGGGAATTCTCCGGCGGAGTTTATAATTATGTAGTCGTTCACTATGTATAATGGCTGCCTTGTCAGCAATTAACGCCTTTCTGAACTGTTCGATTTGAATCACCCTACATCTATTGTACTGTATAGCGTCCTGTATAGCGTACTGTATCGAATTGAGTGCATTGTATGTCGTATTGACTTGATGTCATAATGTCTCAGACTTTAATCACCAACCGTTTGAGGAAGGTCAAGTATTGGCGCTTGCCCGCACATCGCATTACGATGAAAATGGTATTTCGCGCCCGCATGCATAACTTGTCTACCTATATTAATACGTTAATACAGCAACTTACATACCGAGAAGAATCACAGCCTGCGACTCGCCATGCTCCATGTTTGATGCAGTCTTTCCTCGCCTAGTGAGTAACTTATTTTCATTTGAGATAATGATCGTCTCCTCTCGGTGCTCAATATATTGCTCCACCCAGGTGTGAATATCTTCATTCGTTGGGTCGCGTGGTCGAGCCAAGTTTCGCCAGATATTTCCCAACGACTCGAATGAGATCGATGTGGTCATTGTAACACACTGCAATTGAGTAAGTCACCACCTTCGCAGTTTCATGCGAAATATGACATACGACATGGCTAACATATGCAAGCAGCGCTATTGCGATAGCTAATTGTACGATTCCGCATACAAAGTTTTTGAGAGCCTTCCCCAGTGGTGGACGTGCTGTTTCAAGATTCTCCTGTTGGCGGCTCCAGATAGAGATGACTGGCTCCGCATTGTTTTGAGATGTTGCCCCAACAATCATACTGTGGTGAGTCCCGTCATAAGTCTTATAGTCTGTCAGGCGCCGCTAACTTATGGGTAAAAATATTATCGCACTGTAACAGTCTGCACTCTCACCTTGTCGGCATGTTTCAAAACTTGCTTGAGGGTTCCTTCATTTTTATCGAAAACATATATGACGCCTGCGTCGCTGCCACCAACCACCACGTCAGTCTTTTTGCCAAACACTACTTGTTTTGGAAACATTTTGATTGGGTTGGTATTGTAGCTTCGGATGCACACTGCATCGTCCAGTCGATGCAGGCTAAATCCATTCGTCACATTGTCAATGAGGAACAGTGTTTGAGCATTGTCCACTGAAGCGTGCCCGCTTTGGTGAAATGTAAAGGAATGCCATTTTTTATCCAATGATATCACTCACATTAGGGGTCCGGCATTATTCATAGCAATTATGACTCCGTCTGTGCCCCGAAGCGCATGCCTACAAGCAAGGTATGTTAGAATCATTGTGAGGATCGCAGTATCGACCTACACCTCTCCGTCATACATCCCGAAGACTAATATATTTCGACTTGCAGTGCGGTTGAAGTTTATCGTGCGTGGAATCGTACTATTTAGCTCAATGCTGAAAACCGGAATCAATGGTCCTTTGAAATCAAATGACCAAACTTGCACACGTCTGTCCCGTGTTCCGGTAGCAATGCGAGTGTCGTCTCCAGCGTGATCATAGGTAATGCACATAATTTCTTTACCTGTGCCGATTCTTCTTGACACTTTGGCGTCAAAGTCCTCTATACCTTCGCCTTGCTGCTGCCAGATTCCGATGAATCCTAGTCCTGTGCCATAGCACAATGTCTCGCGTACCGCCTCTTGGCGGGTGATCCAGCATGCACATGTCACGGGATCGACTGGATTTTGAAGACCCATGTTTTGGCGTGGAGATGGGAGTTGAAGTCGCCGTTTGAGGTCCCAAATTCTCATGCCATCTGAGCCTATTTCCTAGTAGGTCTATGTGTGAAATTGACGCATTTACAAGAACTTACCACCGCTTGCCAACAGACTGCCATTGTTCGAGATAGTCAAACAATTGATGGTGTTCTTGTGCCCAATCAGGCGCCCTTCAAGGCGATATTCCTTGCAAGCTTTAGCAGGCATAAAAAACATTGGTGGTTACGATGTAAGTTGATTTCTATTTTTCGGATGTCTTTAATGGGTGACCGTATACAATAGTCGGACTGTATATCTACAAACACTTGGTGACAACAGGCAACCCATGACAACATCTTCCTGGTAAAATGGAAGGTAGAAATCCTCGAAGCGAAGCGAAACTACATTAACACTACTAATTATAACTTTGTTCTCTAGCGGCGGGCGCTGAGCGCTGATTTCCCGATCAAGGATGCTTCCAAACGGCAGTGATAAGACATTCCGAATGTGTAAGTTTGAACCAGTCCAGCATGCCTCATACCTGTGTACATGTCCCCCCGTTCTATCAGGCGGATGGTCCCCCGCAGCAACTTCCATTATTGACATATCACACAGAGATACTCTATCCGACAGCATCATTCATCTTAATCTCTCCGCAAGAAGAGATAGCATTCTCTACCCATACACTTCGCGGACGCACTCGAGCCCCATCGCGAGTCTTCACAACTTCAACCCTACCAGTCCCCGCTGGCCCCCCTACTCCCAAACTCGTCACCTCTCGCTCCCCTACTCCCAAATTCACCAAGGCGGTCTCTTTTTCAGCAGACCAAATTTCCGGGAATGGCGAGTCGGTAAAGATGTCAATGTACTCCTCTTCCATTTTATCAATGGACTCCAACGACTCCAAAATCCCCAAACCAGACGGCGAAGCAGGGCGCCCGGCTCGTGGGGGATACAACCTGGAAAGGGCACTCAACTGGGATTCTAGTCAATTCAAGTTGTTAAGGGTGAGGTCTATGCTTTCGAACCAATCTCATATTCATACCCACGATAGGACTTTGTCCACCGATCGATCGACAAACATTGCGACACTAGCAAGAGCAAGTCAAGCCAAATGCCTGCAGCACTGAATTCTGTTGAGACAGAGGTATGTCTGTGGGTTCTACAATTGTATTTACTGACCTCTATTCAGGCCGTCGTTCAATTTCCGGAATTGAATGACTATATGGGGCGCTGGCCAGTGGGAGATCTTATACAAATGCAATTGAAAAATCTTTCTGCTAAGGAGCGACAAAGGCACGCGAAGAAGAATAATAGCCACAAGTAGACCGAGCATCACAATTGAGCATCACAATTGAGTGATTCCATGGAACGTGTATCTCAAATAGTTCGATTTAATCAATCGAATGAGTCCGAACTTCTGTTAACAAGGTAGTAACCTCTTTCACACCTATAACCTCCGTGATACCGGACATTGGGTGATCCCTCATTGAGGCGAGTATTTTTTTAAGATAAATTGTTCAAACGCTGAGTGAGACTTGACAAGATGTCCCGTTTAATAGCTTTGTTTTCCCCACATTCCGATGGGGAATTGATCAATGTCGAATCTCACCCGCTCCAGGAATTACGTCCTGTGCACACATATCCACCTGCATCTCAGCCCACTACCTCTGCGATAATCCACACTTACCCGCCCGAGCCTACCCCGACCAATGAGGACTTTAGGATGAGTATGAGAGAGGAGGAGGAAGAGGAGGAAGAGGAGGAAGAGGAGGGTGTCAGGCTTTCGCTACGGATGAGAGAAGAAGAAGAGGAGGAGGAGGAGGAGGAGGAGGAGGATCAGCATGACAACCCTTTGGTGCACTGTAGGATGAGAGAGGAGGACGATCAGCGTGTCAGCCTTTTGGTACCTCAGTTTGTATCTCTGAGCTAACGTTTACTTAGCCCACCAAAGTTGTTCTCAAGGAAATTGATCAGTCATCCAAGCTGCGTGATGATGTACGTGAGCTATGTTATAGCCACCATGAGCTTTTGGTTCGAAAGCGCAACATGCAGGTAAGGCAATATTTCGCAAAATATATTCATGTCTCACTCGCCTCCAGACCAACGCTCATTACCGCGAACTGGAGATGCGATCAATCGCTGACCAGTATCGTGACAAGAACGGACATCTTGAGCTCGAGAAAGTTGAGGCCCTCGCCTCATTGGAACAGCAGCACCGCAGTGAAGTCTCGTTGATCCAGGTAGGAGATCCCTAATTTTACAAGTTGGACTTGTCGTGATTTCTATTGACAGAACCGAATGGCACTTAACATTGAAGAGGTGCAACATGCCGCACGCGCGGAACGAGATCTCTTATTAGATGCCGCACGCGCGGAACGAGATAACTTATTAGCAGAGAAAGATGCTTTACATCAACGCGAGACTCTCTTAGCAAGGCAGAAACTGATTCAGAATGAAAGGGAATTAGCCCGCCTGACTGCTGGTTATGATTCCAAAATCGCTTCATTAGATGTGCGTCTCGAGAGTGTTAGTATAAAGAACTCTAACAATTTCCGTAGAATCAAATTCGACAGGCAAAAACTATCACGCCTGCGTTGCCTCCTTCATGGCGTCATGTTGTAGGCAAAAAACCAGTTGCTACCTGCACTAACATCATCGGGTTTTCGCCAGTAAGTCAACGTCTGTATTACACCTCTGTATCATCCTACTCATCGTTTTCCAGATTCCTGATGTACTCTCAGAATCCCCTGTTGACGAACCTATCATCACTGATAATAGCAAGGATGGACTTCGCTTAACTTCACTTTTGAATCTTCCTATCGAAGACGCCACGGTCGGAATGCTCGCTGAGGCGCTCGCGAAGGCTCTCCAGTGTCAACAAACATCCCCTAGTAGACCTCGCTCGAGACGTAAAATCCCTGAACCCTCTGGAATATTTTACCGATGATCAGCATCGAGAAAACAAGGTGAGAGACTCGCCGTTTGAAACGGCTTTGCTAATCAAACCTCAGGCGAATGTGCGAGATTTATTTAAGGAGACATTCCATCTCACAAAAGATGATGAGTACATGCTTTACGAGGGAGCAGCGCGCGAAGCCGTATCGCTTTTCGTAGGCGGCATAGGCCCCGGTCCTGACCCGCTTGCGTTGCAGTGGGATATGACGGCCACGCACAAGTCGGATTGGAATCAAAAGGTCATCGATCACCTCTGTTCCCTGTATATGACCATGCAGGAGAGCAACCGCTGGACCGGGCGATCTCAGCAGTCAATCAGACGTGATATCACCCTTAAATTCGATCAATGCCGCAAGTGCTGGAGAAAAGCCCGTCCTCAGGTCGCCAGTGATGGCACTCACGAGACTATGCAACAAGTGGGAGATCGCCTGGTGGATCACACGAACGAGCGGTTACGGATAGCTAGGGTCCTATCTCGTAGAACAACAGTAAGTCGTTTGCATGTGTCCCTTGTAGAATGGACAGATTTTAACTTGTTTTTTTTTAGAAATTTGAAACCCGCCGGAAGGTCACGTCAGCCCTGCTCAGTGACCGGAAAGCGAGCCGAAAGGACGATTTACCTGTGTGGGTATATTTGAACTCCATCGTGGAGACTCTGGATAAAGACGGAATGAGCTCTGATGAGAGCGAGACTGAAGACTGCGGACTCCCAGTCTTTCGGCTCAAGACGATGCCGTGGAGAGCTGATTTCAGTCATGAAATGAAAATCATCGACGAACAGCGTTTAGCGGGGGCAGCTGTCTTCACTCCCAGGGGAAGTAAGCCCGCAAAGCGTCTTCACAATGCCAAGCGGGAGTCTGTTTGGCCAGCAGTCGCAGGTTTGCCTAGATTATTCTACAATTTATCGTGGTTGAGCGACCAACGTCCGTCGTTCAAGGTATCTAATGAAAAGTTCCAGAGAATTGAAATTATGGTTTCACGCAGGTGATCCCGGATTGTTTCCTTTTCTGTACTGCTGTTCGTGTTTGTACCTTGTACCTTGTATCAACCTTGCACCGCACCTGTACCACCTGTAACCTGTACTATGTACTATAAACTATCATGGCTTTGATATAGCGCGCTCCCTCTCTCATTAAATACATATGTAAGTCATCTAGTCATATGTGGTGCAACCTGCACTAATTTACATCATTATCAGCTTTCTTTTCGGTTTCCATTTGGTATTGACAGTTTCCACCATTACACTTACAAATTCGTCATTCACTACAAATACCGATTCCGGACTTCATGGTTTTCTTTCCGCTACGCACGACATGTATATGATACAGCAAGCTTGCGCAGTCACTTAAGTTGTCAACATCTCAGTTGGATACCCTCCTGGCATTCCAGCAAGTGAACCTAATGCGCGTTCATGGGAGATTGCAGTACATCAAGGTCTGTCGACGCACCTGGCTTATTTCTTAATCCCAAAGTTTCTGATTTCTCCCTTAGAATTGTTCCGAGGGAAAACAATCTGCAAATCGTACGTGTTATGTTGCATGGATCATCGTCATCTTCTAACTAACAAATCAATCAACATTACTGCGATATTAATTATTGCCTCACATCTTGTTTGCCGTCGTACTTTTGCGTTTCTCTCCACCTTTGGAGCCATCCGACATAATATTGTCTATCTCTATGCCCTCCAATGCACCCTCCAATGCTGCGCACTGATACGCCTCCGCAAGAGGTCAGTAGTCGGATGACCCGCCTTACAGTGACGTTCAATACATTTGCTGATGACCTTCTCTAGACTGCGCATAAGTTGCTTTTCTTCGAGACACATGTCCCACAGCTTGACGGTCATTGGCACATTGGACGTGATTAGCGCCTGAAACACCATGATGTTAGTCCATGAGCTTGTTATCATATCATAATTATACTAACGTTACTGGCCACTATATCAAGTCTTGTATCGGGAACGGACACGTCCCGTGGGCGAATTGGGTTCGTCGATGACCATGGCGGATCCCATCCACAACTGGGAAGGTTCATGTCAGTGTTCGATGACGAACTCTCATATCTTTCATCTACTTACTGCATCTTCTAGGTGAACCTCGTAATTCTCGATATACATAGCGAGTCTCCTCACTAGAGTGCTGTGGTTGGTTTTCTTGATGTACCATGTCTCACGAAGGGTCGAATGTAGGGATTGAAGCGTTTGCGATGAGCTGCAGCGGTTTTGCTGCGAGGTGATGCGGACGACATAGTGAGTTATCAGATACACCTTTCGTGTCGCTCTTAAGTCAGGCCCTGCAGTTGTTACGGTTTCTGGGCTATATCACCGCATGAGTTTCAATTGTGCTTCTTCCTACTCGCTTCCGTAAGTAGTCGTACTTTTACAAGGTAACGATCATGATCATGATTTATCATTGTCAGAACCTTCTGGTTATTCCCTCTGCAAGTGATTAAATCTCTGGTATATCCCCTCTTTTTAAACAAAGTCTTTCTGTTTTATCCCTCGTCATGGATCGATCATTACGTTCGCCCTTTTGGGTCCAAACAATAAACCTCTGCGCTCAGACTTCGAGTCATTTAAAGCAGGGAGCAGGTGTAGATTACCTTCAAACATTTTACGATGGGAAACTCGATAAGTCACATCTCTGGTCGACAATCTGGCATGGTGAGGCTTATCAAATATGTAGGCTTATAGGCTTTCACTGACCCCTGTTTGACAGAACGTTAGCACTAGTCCGCAGGATACTGCGCAATCCTCGAAGCGTAACATTGAGTTTGATGATTCGGCATCCCCTCGAAAGCGACGTCTCCTGGAATCCTATTCCACGGGTGATCCACCAGGTTATTGCTACACAGCTACAACCCTCAACTATATATCGTTGTCACACCGACTTTACGAACCCCGTAGCCAAGTGTTTGTACAGGGAGGCGGTATGCAAAGACTTGCCGTATATATTGTGCTCTACTGATCTCGATTGCAGTCTGACGTTTTCTTGAAGCGCAAAGCGGATATCAACTCGATCCCTTCTCAATGAAGCGTGTAAAACTTTATGAACCTTGAAACACCACGGCGTTTATTTGGTCCCTGCCTGCGGAAATTCTTGTTCTTAGTTGCTCTTCTGGGAGCACGGGATATGCGCTGTGTAGCACAAGTTTGTTCTCTATTGAGAGAAATTGCCGGACCGCTCTTCTTCTCCAACCAGAACTTTCCAACTTCCCCAAAGGACCTGTTTCACATCCGTGTAGATTCTCCCAGCTTTGACATTTTGTCTACTTGGATACGGATGGATGCCTTCCGTCCCCCACGTATGATGTTATGTTGGTTGAATCTGATTGCGAGCTTCGCAGCTATCTGCGTTTTTGCACTTCCTCCAATCCATCCCTCACAAATCGATACAATACATCACACTTTTCTGGAATTTCGACATCCTCGCTTGCCAATTCTCCCCCAAATCCTTACATTCCTCGAGAACATCCGTGCCTCTGGCTGCAAAGAACTGATGTGCATGGGGTTTTACCATTTCGTCGGCTCATCAGGCGTCACCAGACTCACCCGAATGCACGGGCACATGGGTGTGAATCACCTCAAAGCATTTGAGGCATCCTCAGGGGTGTTATTTTCCCCAGAGTTCTTTCCTTTCACGATCCAGACTATCTGTTCTTCCAATTTGGAGAAGCTTGACTTAGCTACATCAAACTCAGCTCTGCACACTGGGAGAAACTCATGTGGTACTTGACCATCTTAGCGCTCGTCGAACTCCGAGTTGACGCTGATTGCGCACCATCTACTCTTATTCGTTTTCTGGCCCGCCACCCTGCTATCCATACACTCTGTATCGTTCCGCGACCTTGTGGTACCTGGAGGACCAATCGAATCACAGCTCGTTTGACGCTCCCTATATCTAAGCTAGATGGACCTTTGTCCCATATCCTTCCAGTCCTTCGGAGTCTCCGTACACTGCCCACCCTCACTTGCCTTGCACTTTCATTGCAAGCTCATGACGCATCACCTGACTATCTTAGCTCAGTTTTACAATGTGTCAACCATTGTGAGAGTGTCGAATATCTCTTCATTTCTCTACCTTCACAGATTCACTCCCATTCGGCAATGATTTGGCCAAGCACCCATTCAGCAGTGCGCGTCAAACACTTGGCTTCGACTCTTCAGACATTGTAAGGACATCCCTTCCTTTTGCAGAAGATACACTGGTATGTGTTTGTTTGAGCACTGTTTCAATACTCATCGTGGCCACAGGCATTGTCAGCGCAGTGGATTCAAGCCTTCCCTGAAGTCAAACGTGTTAGTATGCGAGGTTACTCCGCCCTCGCTGCGGAGATCTTGTTGATATTGTGCGCAAAGTTGTTGCTGCTGATGTCGAACTATCTGTGACATTGCATAATTGAGTGGGCGCTGAGTGAAGTGGGCGCTGGGTGTTAAGTTTTGCACTGTACGTTATATGTCGAAAATTTCTCTCATACAGCTTCACGAGTCTACTTTCCTTTTTTACCATTTACTTTGCGAAATCACTATCGCAACTGGCTCGATTCAGTTTGCAGTTTGCACTCGCATGATCAGCAGTGTTGCACTGTGTGCCTGCTGAGCCTGAATTTTTGGCAGAGTTTAATAATGGTAGTCATTCACTACATATGCGTTCCTTCCACCTAATTTGGCTCCCTTAGCTCTCTTCTTGACTACTCGTTACAATTCGCTACAGTTACAGTCAAGTTACAGTTGTATTTTTTCATTAGAACATAGTAGAATAGTTCATATATATAGATTTACAAGACTCGATCAATGACAAATGACATAGTTGGCGGGGAAAAACTCCGAGAAAACCCGAGCTGGGGATGCTGAGGCCAAGGCTTCGTCGTCCGCTTAATCGAATAGTCGTAAGCATTAATATTAATTTATACCTGTTCAGCAATGCCCCAACTCAACTGTGTTCTAGTTGCCTCATGTTATCCACCGCTCAGAGATGAGCGCGCACAAGCGGGCGCTGAGCGGCATTATCAGAAGTCTCCAAGGCGATCGAACATTGTACTTTGGCAAGTACACCCTGTGCCTTCTGATTCTAAGATTCTCACTCCTTTTTTCCAGTACATAACCCTTCGTCAACACACCATCTATCTTATCAAGAGGTAAGATCAGCAATGGCTTCAAATCATCATCTAATGTTCATTTAGATGCCTAGCCGAACTTTCCTTTGCAAATGCGCTCAATGCTGCGATGTCGGAGTGGATGGTGTGCCCAGAAATGTGGTGGCAGAGACTTGCCCATCACCATAAAGCAAGTACATCTAGCGCACGCGGCTAACATGGCGACCTCATCTGAACGTACAAGCTCCATACTTCATCTCCCCGTCAAACTCTTCATCCCAGCCTAGATCGCGAAACACCGTCCTCAATATTTCCAAGGCGAGCACCCAACACATCAGTCCGAGATGTCACACCGGTGGACGATCTCGCCGCCGAACTATTTGCTATGACCTTAACCGATAATGAAGCCATTCAGATGGTCACCACAAATTGTGGGTTTCGCATTCGGAAGTCCAACGAGGCAAGGCAAATGCCCACCTGGATGCTGAACTCACTGGCAACGACACGTGAGTCCAATACATATATCACACGTCACTGTACTTACTTCATTTCAAAGACATATCACCCGCGTCCTGCAGGCTGCTGAGATGCAGCGCTGGTCAAGGGCTGAAGTGCTTTGGACGTAATGGAGTCGAATGGAAAGGATTCGCACCCGCTTTCCCTTTCAACATCTCGTGATGTATTGTGCTCCATCCGTGATGAGCTGTCTGTGATGATCCGGGCCCTTGCAAAAGTGAAAAACAAGGTATCCTCCACCATCTCGCAGGACTCAGCTAGAGACGTCGTGTGATGAAATGCAAAAATTCTTCTCAGCAAGGAAGATGGGCTTCCCATGTCGTCTGTCAGTCGTCGAATTTGATTCCTGTGAGTTTTGTTTATTCCGCATTCTGCTTGTCCCGCTAGCATCAGACGCAGCACATCATTACAATCGCCCATTGATTACTGCGACGAGATCGCCCAGGTATCCCTTTTCCTAGGAGCTGTGTCTGTCGTCATTTTGCATTGGTGCAGACACGGGGAGTTTCTGATGGGCGTTCTTTCACTCATCTTGAGCCTTGCCATGGATAGCCCAGACCCTCATTCAAAGTCTCGTGGTCAAAACATACATTCTCAAATCCCCCGAACGATGGAGGCTGCCCTTTCACTTCAAGCTTGACGGCCAGACCACCACCTACACGTCTGTCCTTGTGCAATTGCACGTTCAAACCGAGGGCCAATTTGACTCAAGTAGTGCGCGCTATCCCCTCAATTGTTCTAACAGACCGAAGCCAGAGGATGCACCTTGTGGCGAATCGTTACTGCAGCGCTCCTCTAATGGGCAACTGAAACCAATAAAATCATTTGTTTATCATCACTTCCATGACTACCTCGCTGGACTGCTGTCTCGTCCGACCTGGAAGCTATAATGGACACACCATGTGATAATTTGCTAGCTTCACTTGGGAGCGTGCCGCATATCATCAAAGATGTCTGGGACGCCGACTTTTTCGCAATTTCAAGGGTCCGACCAATCATTATTTATCGATAGAGGCATCGAAGGTCGATTCGCTTTCACGCTCAACGTTGATTTCTTCAACATCGAAGGCAATCCAGCGGAGCGCATCGACTTCCACAGGAATAATCTCTTGCGCGTGCTTGAACCTCCCCCTCGATATCCGGTATAAGCCAGAAAACATGTACTTGGCCGGAATATTCCAGGACCTTCGGAACCCTCAGGAGATCAGTTGAACCACTTCCTTGATCCGTTGTTGACGACTTCGTAGAAAGTTGGGAATGTGGGATACGTTTCTCCCGCACAGCTCTACAGGCGCATGGTCGGGTCACGTGCAGCATCATAGCATGTCTAGTGTGCGACCTTCCAGCAGCGAGAAAGGCGCTCAGCTAGCTGGTCCAACAAGCCACTTTTATTGCACTGCGTGTCATTGTTTTCACAGATCGACTTGTGGTAGAACAGATGTTCATTCTACAGATTGGGTTCTTGGGACAAGAACGAAATGCGTCGCCTTGCTGAGCTGTGGAAGAATGCTAGCACTTCTGCTGAGCGCAACAAGTTATTTTCATTACACGGGTGCGATGGTCAACGCTTTGGAGACTCTCTTATTGGGATCCCTCTCATCAAGTCGTGTTGACACTATGCATTGTCTACTCGAGGGTCTCGCGCACGATCATTTCCGGGAATTTTTGGGTCTTACAGCTGATTCAGCGCAGCGAAAGACTGATTCTCTGCCTGCTTTCCATCATCCTTTTCCCGACGTCGATCTCCACAAGCCTGAAGATTTCTGTGAGAAAGATGTCAAGAATATCAAGTACATTCGCGGCCTCCTTACCGCAGCGATTCCTGACCTCGAGGGCAATGACACTGAACTCATCGAGTCCACATGACTGAGTTGGAGAAGAAGCTTTCTTGAAGAAGGTCGCATACCTTCAGTTCGTGGCAGCAGAACTGGGCATTGGGCCAGACGTTGCACACCTGGAAAGAAGGTTTACAAGGTTCACTGGGTAAGGTCACTTATTACTTGGGTGTGTCGTTTTCTAGTCTTCGTGCACACCTTCTCAAACTGCCGCTTCACTTGCCTTTATAGCGTGAACAAAGCCTTTTATTATTGAATTGCCGAGATTGCGCATCAGTACCCCTGAAGTCATGCAACGCATCGTCGATGTTATTCGAACGACAGATACGCCATCTTCATTACGATCAGTCCCATACAACTTCGGAGAAGCCAGAGCTGGATCCCTGAAAGCAGACGAATGGCGCACGTTGACGACTGTGTACTTACCCATAGCTGGTCAGTTTATGGGGTGAAGGATCTCAACATCGAACCTCAGAAGTTTCAGCCAATCGTCGTGCCATCCTCGATCACACCATGTCCCTGGTCTCTGCAGTTCACATTGCATGTCTGCGATTTATGACAGCCGCTCGAGCACAAGCGTATCACGGATACATTGTGGCATGGATACGAGACTTACAGGTTTTACATCCCCATGCACCCCATCGTACTAATGGTCACATGGCATTGCAGTCTGGGACTATCTGCAGCTCTTCGGTCCTGTTCGGTCATGGTGGTGCTTCCCATATGAGCGCCTCATCGGACAGCTGCAGCGTTTGCCAATTAACCACATTTTTGGTGACAGTTTCACCTTTTTTTCGTACGAACCTTCTAACGCTAGTTCTGATAAAGGTCAGCAAGAATCAACGCTCCTTTCCTCACATCAAGGCTGCGAAGTTGAAGCACTGGCTGAACCGGCCTTCCTGCCCTCCGGTATTCAGAGATGTAAAATCTTTATTTGACAGATTTGTTTCTCCCACAGTCGACGCCATAATTGAAGATTCCCTAGTACCTACTACACCAAATGAAGATATTCCGGCAGACCTCCGATCTCTCATTAAGGTCAAGCGAGCCGTCCTGCATGCCCGCGTAACTTACAAGGGATCAATCTACACTCGTGAATCCACTCATGTGGGAAACAGCCTGGTTCTCTACTATCCTGACGGCGTTATGCACACGCAAATACCAGGAACCATTAGATACATTTTCAGGACCAAGGATGGATTGGGCTTTGCTGTGCAGCACCACCTCCCGCTGCACTCTTACCCAGACCCTTTTCGCCATTATCCTTACTTCCCGGCTCAATTACATTCGTCATCGCGCGCTGATCACCTTGAGGTCGTCAGGCCTGAGTGGGTAGTGTCGCACTTCGCACGGTGGAACTTTTCTCCACAACACATCGTTGCCGTGTCTCTGTGTCCTGTGCGTGTCCCTTTCTCTCTGACACGTTTCAACGGTCTCACAAATTAATAGGATTGAGTTCTTGGCAGAACACGAAAAGAAGTCAATGTGCTCTAATAAATAGTCTTCCGCGGTGCAGATTTTGTGTATGGAAGTATCGTGAAGCCTGACAACAATGCGAGCTGATGTTCTGTATAGATATGCAGTTTCTTTATGTTTCTGATCGCGTTAAGTCTCGCAGAGATTTGTAGCACGTAGTAAGCAAGTCATTGTACCTTGCGCATAGCCCAACAATGGGAGGACTTTACTTTTGGGTTTGCAAAATGAAACCAGACATGCCTATCCTTGGCTGTAAGTGTTATTCGACATCTGCTGCTCTTGAGGAGCCGAAGACAAATCCTGAAGAACCCAAGGGCCAGCAACTGGACAAGACGACACTAGAGCCACCCGCACCGTCAGCTGCTGAGGAGCAGAGTGGCAGCACCCCTCCAGAAGGACCCAAAGAGTCAAAGAAGGAGGTGAAGAAGCAGGATTCGATACCAAAGGAGGACAAATCGAAAGCGCCTCCTCCTGCGCCAAAGGTCCCTGGTAATCGGGGCGAGACAAGAGTAAGCAGCATTTTTATTCCTGCTTTGTCAATGTTGACGTGCTTCGGCCCTTAGGTTAAGATGAACCGTATGCGCCTGCGCATTGCGGAGCGTTTGAAGGAATCACAAAATGTATTCAATGGCTATGGCGTATACTGGCGATGTCTGGTGGGTGCTTGTCCTAAATATTCTCTAAACCCAACAGGCGCTTGATCTCATTCAACTCCTCCCATAGCCGAATCACCGCCTCACGCCTATCCTCCACCATCAATGCAAGCAGGCATTTGTCGCGGCGCGACATCTGGATGGGCGGGTGAGCGGGGCGAGGCGCCTCTGGATGAGCATACGCGAATTCCGTCCTGTCTTGTGCGATCTCCTGTGCGTAGTCCCATAACATCTAGATATATCAGAATTTGCTAACGGAGATGACCAACAGTTGGACTTACCATCGCGGATCGTGTAACGGCAAAGGTCTCGGCACGCCCTTCCTCTACCCCAGCCTGCTCCTCTGCCCCAGCCTGCTCCTCCATCTCCCCAACCTCCCCATCTAAAGACTGATGTATCGTTAGCTAACTCACCCCACTTACACTGCCGTAGAACGTACATTATCATCTTGAATGTCAACTTCCTGCAGAAACGCGTCAGAACTTTAAATGCAACGATCAGCTACAACTCACATGTTCGTGCACATCAGCCATGATTGTCGTGGTAAGACGAAAGTGTGGTAAGATGAGTGTTTGCTTATGATAACTAAATCTCTGAAGTCAGCAAGATGATGCGTTGCGCTTTCAATGAATGAATACCTGCAGTCACTTCGTGACGCAGTGTCACACTCACACTCACATATCGACGCTGATCTATTCTACATACATAAGTGTAGACTACTTTTTGGCGCGGTGAATGCTCAGCGCTCAGTGAGCGCCCAATGAATGTGCAGTGATCGCCCAATGAATGCCCATTAAATTTCACAATTAAATTAACTTTGCATTTTCCCGGCGCATTTCAACGTTGGGCAAATTTTAACTTTCCTGGGGTGGCAAAGCGCCAGCTATTATGTAATATTTTTGGAACATTTTGCTGCGCATCAAAATTTTGGATTTATCTGTGGGTAAATGTAAATAAACAAGTTAATATTTCGACCAATATCTTTCGAAAAGGAAAAAATTCGAATTTTTCAAACACTTAAATTGGTGTCGAAATGGGTTATTATGCATCGGCATTTTCCCCTCAGTCGCAATTTGCCCTTGTTCCAGTAGTGAAATTCAAAGTGTAAATGGCTAATTAATCATTCTCATTTCGATTAAAATATTGCCCAAGGCGAAATCCCCAAACCGCCGGTGTGTGGGCCTCACATCTAAGAATTTCTCTTCTTCCTAACAACCTCTTGGTAACATCAAACCCTCATCTGAACTTCCAGCAACTGACGATCAGCTCCAAGTCTAGGACGCAAAGTGCTCTTGGCTGAGTTGGGGATCTCAAAAACTACTACTATCAACGGTAGGCCTGCAGCATACGAGGAGATCTTACCGCCACTCCTTCAGACGCATTTAAATAGTCCATCCCCAGCAAGCTGGTTACTTGCCAATCTCGCTTGCAAAAATAGGTCATGGCATCTACATCGACGCGGCCTCCAGCTTTGGCGACCAATATGAGTTTGACACCGCTAATGACATTGAAGGGTCATGAACAGGGTGTTTCATCCATGTCCTACTTCCCAGATGGCAAGCAGATCATCAGCGGATCTCGGGACAAGACCGCTCGAAGATGGGATTTACAGGAGGGTAAAGAGATTACAAAGGCGCGGAATGTTTGTGAAGAGGGCGTGTATGCGGTGACGGTATCAAGGGATGGTCGATATGTTACTACTGGTGGTGGGGAGATTGACACTGGGGAGCTTAAAGCCTGTGAAGTTGAGACGGGGATCGTGAAAAAATTTCGAGGCCACTCACAGAGGGTTGCCTGTATTGATATCTCCGCAGATAGCACGCTGCTGGCGAGCGGATCATGGGATACTACAGCGCGAATATGGAGCTTGGACACCGGTAAACTCGTCGCTGGTCCATTCGCGATCGTTGATTGGCCGGGCGCAGTTCTATTTTCACCAGACTCGCAGAAGCTCGCAGTGAAGTCAGAGGTGGGGACCTGCCTTGAGGTCTGGGATATTCACACAGAGACTTTGGACATCAGAGCAGGTCAATCTGGCGGCAATTCGAACATGACATTTGCGCCAGTGTTTTGGACCAACAAAAATAAAACCATCATAGCAGCATGCAACTTCACGGATAATGACGAAGCTATAACGATCAACGAGTTCGACGCGTTGACGCTGGAGATTGTCGGAGTTCCCTTCGAAGGCCATACCAAATGTGTCACGATCTAGCACTTTCATTTGGCGGTGCTCTCCTCGCCAGCGCTTCCCAGGATCATAGCATCAAACTGTGGGCCTTCGAGTCTCGCCA